>NC_056524.1:44340418-44364400 GCF_019175285.1 Sceloporus undulatus
CGAGGCACCACTGTACTGCTAAAACACTTTCAGCTAAATAGATAAGGGAAAGGTGGCAGCTGGAGACATGAAAATAGACTTTGTAAAAAGGAGTTGATTTGTCATAGGCTTTGTTAGATGAGATATGCCTATAGTTATGGGTAAACCACTAGTCATGGTTTAAGCAAAAGTCTTGCATATTGCTTTGCAAAGGAATTCTTAATTGACTACTGGCTTTGGATTCACATGAGCTCTCTAAAGTTTGACTGAATGATGTGTCCATTATTGTGGAGTGTTAAGCACCTGTCCATCCTTTTATGTTTCTCTAAACAAAGACTATGGACTATGACTCTGGAGACCAGAGTTTGAATCCCCACTCAGTCATAGAAACCCACTAGATGACCTTGGGCAAATCACACACTTTTGCCAAGAAAACCCCATGCCTTAGGGCTGCCATAGGTCAGAAAGGTCATGAAGGCAAACAACAACAACAACAAAAATAGTTAATCTAGAATCCTGACAGAGCTACAAAGGGATACCATAAAGTTTTAATTTATGATCGAGAAGGAGAGAAGGGTAGGCCAGCTCCATTGGGCCTAGCCAAAGTAAGAAGAAGGGCCTTCCCTCCAGTCCATCTGCCATGGTCCAGGCCTCTGAGGGAGAGAAAATCTGCTGGACTTTCCCCCTTCCCCACTGCCATTCCCTCCTCCTTTTGTGTCTTGTCTCTTTAGATTGTAAGCCTGAGGGCAGGGAAATGTCTAATTAACAATTTGTAAACCGCTCTGATAGCCTTTTGGCTGACGAGTGGGGTATAAATATTATTATTATTATTATTATTATTAATCATCTTTTAAAAAATTGATAGAAAGTTTGTTTTAATTTGTAGTTGTTAAACTTTTCTCTTTGTAGTCACCATCCAGATTTACACATTTTCCCCATCGTTTCTTGACCATATGAATACCGTTATTGTAAAAGTCTGCAGATTGTGCCTTAAACCACTCTTCCACTTCATGAATGACGTCATTTGTGTTGTCAAATTGACGATCCAGTAACAGATTTTTCATTTCTGGGAACAAGAAAAGTCACTTGGTGTGAGGTTGTGAGAATAAGGCGGATGCTGTAAAGTCTCAAAGCCACATGTCCTTACTTTGTTAACTGAAACTTGAGATGAGTGAGCTGGTGCATTGTCAGCTAGGAGAAGAATGCCTCTGGAGAGCATACCGCAGTGTTTCTTTTTCAGAGCATCTCACAACATGTTCAGAAGATTACTGTAGTATGTGCCAGTGATGATTTGTCCCTTTGCAGGGTAATCTGTGAGAATGACCACGACAGTTCCAAAAAACTGAGAGCATGACCTTCCCTGCTGACTTTTTTACCTTTGCCTTTTTGCGGGAAGGGGAATCAGCATGCTTCCACTCTATGCTCATGGTTTTGGTCTCTGGATCATACTGGTAGATCCAAGATTCATCCATGGTTACCAGATGACCAAAAAAATCCTCTTTATCTGTTCCAACAGTATTAACATCTGTCTTGAAAGGTCACACTGTGTTTGTTTCTGGAAAGGGGTTAGCATTGTGGAACCCAGTGTACACACACCTTAGACATGCAGTTTGTAATGAATAATTTTCCACATACTACCATAACTGAGACTAGTTTCATTCATGATCATTTGTATGGTTGCTGTCTGTCTTCCAGGATTAAACACTCCTCTTCCTTCGTTGTGGTCACATCCTCCATTGATGATGGTCTTCCAGGTCTTGGCTCGTCTGTGAGGAACACATGACCAGTTTGGAAATTCCTTTTCCACCTCACAATAGAGTCATAGGATGGACAATTGTTTCCATAACCTACCATCATCTCGTGAATTTGCTGTGCACTATTATCCTTCAAATGCAGAAACTTGATCATGCTGTGAACCTCAATCTTCTCCATCTTACACTTTAGTCACTTCTAACACAACCTGTAACAGAAAAAAGGACACAATGAGCTGATCTTCTCAACATCATGCACTTAGGGATCAATGATAACACTTAAAAATTTCATCAATATACCTTAATAACTTCTGGGTGATAATTATTACTTTACGATACCCTCTCATATAATTCAATTGTTTTTGAGGAACAGAGTGTTGGTATTTTTAAGGAGATGGCATCAACATTTCTGATTTTACTTTTGAAATCCCGAACAAGCCACTCTTGTTCCTAAAACAGTAATTTTATACCTCCCAAATTAAATCCTCTAAAATTTTCCTTATATTTTGCAGATGTTGCAGAGGGTAGGGAAGAAAAGCCTGCTACTACTGACTCGACTGTCAAGCCTTCTACTCAAGTTATAGCAGCAAGTATGTCTGCTTTTGATCCATTAAAAAATCAAGATGGAATCAACAAAAATGTCATGTCAGCATTTGGGTTGGCAGATGATCAGGTGTCGGGTAAGAATATATATTTTATTGAAACACTTGTTGAAAGAATTGGCCATATAATGTGAAGATTTTGTATGATCAACATGAAGGAAATACAAGGTTATTTTATTACATTTAAAAATTTGGCTAACAAGGAACAAATTACCGAAACTGAAGTCTTAACTGTTTCCAAGATAAATGTATAGCAACAAATTAGGTACAGATTATTATGGTATGCTCAACCAGATAAATGTTGAATTAAATAAAACATGTATAGGATATGGTAGTCTTGAATAGTTAGCTTTGCTTCTGATGACTTTTCGGTCTGATATTGAAGTGGTTATGTGACTACTATGTCCCAACTTTCAGCAATTATTTTCTGAAGATCTTTTTGAAATGTAGTCTGGTAGTGACAGACACCAGTGTAACTCCGCTGTGTGTCTTTATTCAAGTTGTAGCAGAGAGAGAACTTCAACATCTTTCACACACAGTGATCCCCACTCCCTCAAAAGTCACCTTCAACCTGCACTCCCCCATGATAGGACCATGTAGGGTTCAGGGGGAAACAAGGAACGGTGGAGGAGTGTCCAGTTTTGTCCTTACAGCTGGATGCACAACAATAGCGTCAGCCTCAGAGATCTCCAGAAGGACTCCTAGAAGCCCCAGAGGATGATGCTGCCATTATGTGTATCCAACTGTAGGGATACAGCTGGGTGCTCCTCTGTTGCTCCCTCTCCACTCTCCCCTGTTTGCTACATGGATATGTTAGGGGTCCGCTGCATGAGGAAAATCCTCTGTGATGATAGATGGAGTAATTCCACCTGGATGGGGCTTTTACTATGATTGTGAGTGCAGGATCTCAGCCATTGAACATAGAGGTGTGTTGCTATACAGATGCTGCATGCCCCCGGAGCAGCTAGAAGCTAGCTACCTTTGGCTTTCTTCAGAGCTTGGAATGTATGCATATTTTATAACATGTACATGAGTGTATTCTCTGTGGATTGGAGCCTTCCACAGTAGATAGAACATTGGGTTTCTTTAGTGTTAAACACCTGCTGAATCATTATCTACTATTATATATATTTTAAATTTGTATTTATTTGTACTCTATTTTATATTATATACTCACAGAGACGTATGCACGTGTGTGTGTGTGTGTGTGTGTGTGTGTGTGTGTGTGTGTGTGTATCTTTACATATTTGTTAATGTGGTGGTCCTGATCACAGAAACAAAACTATAATATGAAACTGTAAACTGCTAGGTCTGCACTATGTAGCTCATATGTTCTCACTTAAAGGAATAATATGTACTTAGAGACTGAGCACCTCACATGCACATAATGGGATAGAATTTAGTTGTAGCGTTATCGCAACTACTTACTTTTCTATGGTGTTTTATAGCAGGTTGGAGAAGCCTGTTTGCAGGAGAAACGAACACTTTGTTCACTTTTCCTACTTCTTAAGAGACCAGTGTTTTTGAAATGGTAGAGAACAATAAGTTTCTTAGCTTTGTGGTAAGACAAATACTCTTGAGTATGAAATGTATTCTCAAGTGAATTCTCCCTGTAGATTCACAGTTCCATTGGGCTGCTTTACTTGGTGCAAAATTAGCTCTGTCTGAGGCAAATTAAGCATATTACAGCTGTCCATGTGGATTGCACTTTGAGTGATGAAAATTGATCTGTCAGGAAGCAGTCAGATGACCAGTTCATGACAGCTGTCGCATGGCTTGAATGTGCTGTGTGCCTTGAGCCACTGACCTTGAGTTGTATAAATTTGGTCTTCTGGCTCTATAAAATCTAAACTTATTGGGAGTCTTCTATTCTGTAGCTGCAAATAAATTCTCAAAAAGCAACAAGAATAATTACCCTAGCGACAGTAGGCCAGATATGACAATCAGAGCATAAGGAAAGAACAATGAGGTTAATGTGATTGGAGAAGGTTGCTTGCAGGAGAGGAACCCCCCCCCCCCCCATTTTGCCCATTTTTGTAGCTTCATTAGCTCTAAGAGAGTAATGTATTTGAAATGGTAGAAAATAGTATTTGAAGATTAGATAGTCTTGCTCTGATTTTAAATAGAAACAAAATGTATAAATGTTCTTAGCTATTAGCAGGTATCTAGATACATTCTTGTGTATGATAGAGGTAGGGGAACAAATTATCAAAGTTGTGTTGGTAGAGGTGAGAGAGGATAGATAAGCTATGTATCACTACAAATCTATTAGGTTGACTCTAATATGGCCATAATTAGACTAGACTCATTAAATTAAAGAGAAATAATTTAGAAATAATTTAGTCTTGGCTAAAGTCCCAGTGATGTTTTCTCATGGATGCAGTTCTCTGTCTGTCTGGCAAGTGGGTATGCTGTAGTAGTGCTGAGACATCTTGTAGGTATTGGTGTGAAACTCATCAAAATTAGTTTGACTGGAGATTATGGCAGAAAAAAAACTAAACTAAACTCCAGGTGGATAATAATTCTACTGCATGTGGACCCTAGGGACATTTTTGTGGCCTTTAAAATGCCCCCAAATGCACTCTAGGGGGTGTGGAAGGCATTTCCACTATATTAGAGGCTCCCTCCCTCCCCAGGGTTCAAAAAACAATTTTTGCAATTTTTTCCCAAAACATTGTTTTGCTTCAGATACCCCAAAATGTTATCTAATGGATGCGGGGTACATTTTCTTCACATTTTCTATGCCCTGGCCAACCTAGGCCATAGAGGCCTTTTTTTGAAATTGGAAGTGAACAGTGAGTAACTTCTCCTTACCTCCTGTTGCTTAAAGAAACAAAAACAAAACCCTTTCCCAGGTCTAAAATGACATAGGAACTCACCAAAACGAAGGCGGGTTATAGACCGCCGCTTTGAGGCGGTCTGCCGCCGCCGCCATTTGCTCCGTAAGGGAGCTGTCGCAGCCACACCGCGCGGCTCCCTTACGGAGCAAAAAAGAAGCTCCATAATGGAGCTTCTTTCTGCGGCGCCTCTGTGACATCGCGAGGCGCCAGGGGCGCATTCACGACGTCACAGGTGCCGCAACACGTTCGGACGCACAGCGTCTGATACGTAAAGATGGCGCCGGCCGTGTGGAACGGCCGGCGCCATATTGTACGGACAGAGTCCATATTAGACCCAGGGGCGCCTACAAGAGACGCCCCTTTTTTAAAATGTCCCAAGTGCCGGTTTGTAACCAGCCATAGTGAAAATGCCCCCCATGTTCCCTAGAGGGCATTAGGGGGCAAAAAAGTGGTTTTTGTGGGAGCTGATGTGGTAGAGAAGTGTAGCTGTGTAAGGTCTCCTGGGGAGCTAATGTAATATAGCTGTAATATAACAATGAATAACCTGGGACTTAAATGGCACTTGGGTACAGTGCTAACCAATGGTTCTCTTGGTAATTACTCCATGCTTATTAAATGACAAAGTAGTTGGAACAATTCACTGGCTCCTAGTGAAAGATGAAGGGGAAGGGAGAGTGCCATAGATGTTGAAATGGGATAGTGTTGTAGAATGACAAACTGAACAGAAATTATTGATACTAAATTGTTCCATGAAAATTTTCAGTTTTGAAAAACTGAAAAACCTAAAACTTAAAATGTCATCTAAATAAGAAAATTGTTAAGCAGGTATTTTCATGCAGCAAGCAGCCACAGCTTAGTGGACATTGTTTTTTTAATTCCTGCCAGGACCAGGTGCTGAGCTCTGCATAAAAGAGGAAGTTCAGAAATTTTTAATAAACTACATATAAACAAGACAAATAACAACATTTTGTTTTAAGTGGTTTTTATGATGGAATAGAGGACTTTTCTCTTGATGAAAAGTTAGTCCTAATATTTTGTGCAAGTGTCTTTGGCCTAAATCTAGTTATTTGTCCCATTTTTAATAGACCCATTAAATCAGTGGAAATAGCATAAGTGTTAATTTACCATTGAGTACTGTAATTCATTCCATAGGTGTACTCTGTTTGGGACTAACAGTTCACGTTAGGCCTTTGTTTTACTATAAGATACTGCCACATTTTGCAACAAAATTAAAAACTGAGCTGTCTGTGTTACTTGATGATTCATTATTAGCCCTTTAAAATTCTGAAACAAAGTACAGCCTTTAATGAATAAAAGTAAGAGATGAAAGTGTTTTGTCTGCATTGTTCATGTGTATTTTCTTTCTTTCCTAGGACCCCCCAGTGCCCCTGTAGAAGAACGTTCAGGAACACCTGATAGCATTGCTTCTGCATCCTCTGCAGCTCACCCACCAGGTGTTCAGCCACAGCAGCCACCATATGGAGGAACTCAGCCACAAACTGGTCAGATGGAAGGTGAGCAATAGCTACACTTCAGTTCTTGCTAGTAGTGTATGGACGTGCCCCACACATATTTCCTGATATGCAGCTGTCATTCTCAGATGTATGCAAGTCTTTTTCTTGCTTAAACTACCCTGCCCATTGCCTCTCGCTGCCGTACCTCTCATGAATATGCATGTTCATTGTCACTCTGCCTTTTGATCTTCCCAAATACGTCTCTTGGAAAATCTGTGACTTTTCCCCTTAATCTTTTTTTCCATGTTAACCTACTAAAAGTGCATGTTACTGCTCTTGCTCACTTTCAACACTATGTTTATCTTCCCTCCTCTTTGTCTTTCTCTCTGTCAGAGTTCTGATTTCAAGTTCCACAGGGCAACAACTGTCTTGTGTGATACTCTGTAAGGTGTTAAGTACAATAAATGATGGCATTGTATTATATAATACATTATAAATAAATTACATCCAGGTTTAGATTTTTAAAATTTTTAAAACACCAGGTGGTGCTAATGAGTTGCAAACAGAGCAGTCCTGCAAAGTGAACAGTTTATGGAAGTTACCTAGCAAGGATTAATGCAGCGCTTTCAAACAGCTGCAATGACTATGTAATCTTCTTTTAGAAATAATACTGAATAACCTATTTTAGCAGCGAAACATATGATTCATCTTGTCAGTAAATGAATACCCGAGAAAATAAACCCTGTGGTGCACCTATGTAGATTTCCAGACCATTGCTTGTTTACATACTGTATATTGGATGCTCAACAACTTTACAGTGATTGTCCCAGAAAGCTTATCTACAGTTTCTAGAAAATAAGGACTAAGAACTTGCATTATGAACAGTTAGTGGAGGAGAATGGATTAGTCAGTGGATAAAATCAACACCCACAAAAAGCTAATTCCTTGTTTCACATGTCCCTAGACACTAGATATCCCTGTCTGAGGTGTCTTCTTCCACTGATAAATTTAATGTAAAAACACAAAAGTATTTGTATGTGGAGTGGGTTTTGTGAAAAAGCTTGCCTCACGAAAAGATACTCAACTAGATTCAGTCATTCATTTTGTTCTAAAATTAGTAACTTTAGAAGAATAGAATTTGAGGCAGTTAAGATGGAAAGATACTAATATTTTAAGTTTTAAAGTGTTTAAATTTAAATTGGTAGGCCAAATATATCAACAGTATCCACAACAGGCTGGATATCCTGCTCAGCAGCCCCAAGCTCAGCCTCAGCAGCAATATGGTATGCAGTATCCAGGTAAGCAGGTGGTAGGTACTTTGGAATTGCTATGTAGTATGATCATTTAGTTGTTGCTTCTTGAATGCTTCTTTGTAGTTTAGCTTTCCTTATAGGTCAGTTTCTTTGTAGGTCTTCAACGTGTATGCTACCACTGAACAATTATTCTCAAGGCTTTTTTGAATGTCACCTTTTTAAGCATGCTTCAGATATATAGCTGCAGGAGAACTCTTTTTGGAGAGTAGATCCCAAGCAGCATCTAAATAATGCAACCATTTTGTCAGGACTGACTGCACTGGGTTTTCCACATGGTTTGGATGATTCATATTAACATAGCATTCAGATGCAGAGCGGCTCCAACAAAGCTGTTTCTGCTTCTAAGCATCTCCTCAGTGACTATAGACAGCATAAAGCTTACTATGTAACTTTCCTCCCTTTTCTGCATGGGAAAGCTGCCCCAAGGAGTAGGTTTGTGATGGGCAATCTAGAATACATTGTTATAAACCTGGTTGTCAGGTGTATATTAACACAAAGAGCATCAGAAGAAAATGCCTGCTTGATGGTCTGCTTGCTTGCTTCCCCACTTAGCCTTCAGAAAGTATCTGGAATTCTTCAGCTGTAGTGGAACTCGTCAGATATTCTCTTAAAATGCTCAATAAATTAGGTGAACTTTTCTAAAGTCAGGGAATCTTTTGTTTGAAGAAATCTTGCATCTGAGTGTTTACATCTGCCATAGAAATTGAGTTCTTGCAGTCATTAGTATGAACAGCTGTGTAAGATTTATGTCCCTACTGGAACAACTTTGCAGACCCGTTCTCTACAAATGAGGAAGTACATATTAAACCCTTTTAGCTGTTACTTGCAAAGCATTCAGTTCATTCTGAAGTTAATTTTGTGTAAAGTGCCCCATTTCTGAATTTGGCCTTATTACAGAGAGGCCATTTTGTTTCCTTTTGGTCCTCAAGTATACTTTGTATTAGAAAACTTTCTACATGTAGATACCAAGAAATTGTTTTGTTTCTTATAATTGCTTTTGGTTAGATGTGCTTAGAAGAGGTCAGTATAGCCATTCCAGAAGTCAAAATTTGGTAGTTTTCCTATATTTCAAAGATTTGCCTTCATAGTAAATGTTGAGCCCAAGTTCCAGGTGAGTTCAAAATTTACACCAGTGTATTTTTTAGGCCTTGCTTTCTTTGTTGAGGGTCCTGCTTTTTTTTTATTTAATGTTATGTATCTGGTATTTAATGCTAACAGGATTCCAGTCAATGGAGAGGTTTCATTGCAAGTAGATTCAGGTGTGTTTCAAGGTAGAGATAAATGGAGTTACTAGTTTTGCTCCAGGCTCTTTTGTCTTTACATGGTATATCGGAAATTATATTTAAACACTGTTTTTTATAAATTAGATTGATAGCAAAGCATAGTGTTAAAAGCCCTTAAATTGTTGTTGTCATCTTTGTACTTGTGAGATTGTCTGGAGATATTTTTTGTGTTTAAATATGACTATTCATGTGAGTTAAATTGTTCCAAGTTGTGAATAAAGCAGAGGCCGAATGTGCATGACACTTTAAAATACAGGTATATTTCATTGTGGTGTTTTAATAGTTGAGATTTTCTTCAAGTCAAAAATATTTACTTATTATTTCATAAAACCTAAATTGAAACAATTCATGTAATAAAAAACCATAGTTTCCTTCTCCTATCTACAATTGGCTTACTTTAATTAAGAATTGGCCACATGTACATGTTAACTTGATCATTTGACAACCAGTGAATTAATAAATGGACTGTCTCCAACGCAGAGGTTTTATGTGTTGGCAAGTAACATGAAAACTTCATAGCCTATTCATTTGTTCAGATCATCACTTAATGCTGCAGCCAGAAGAAGGACTAGCATGTTTGTGTTAAACTGCAGAGTACTGTTTTGGGGAAATGTTCTCTGTTTTCTGTAGTGGACTTTTGTGTGTCCTCCACTACCACCCTGCTTCATGTTCTCTTGAACCTTTAAAAGGATAGAGGCAAAGAATAGGCTATTATGTGTGTAAGGCAACTTGCACTTTCAGTTAAACATGTTGCTGTTTGTTTGAATCTCTCAGCAGGCTACAACCAACAGACTGCGCCTCAGCAAGCACAGCAGTTCCCAGCATACAGTCAGCAGGCTTCACAGGCTCCAGCTCCTGGCTTTGCTGGCCAGGCTCAGCAGTTGGCAGCTCAGCCTCCCCAGCAGTACCAGGCAGGCACCTATCCTGCACAGAACTACACAACACAAGCCTCCCAGTCTGCCAGCTATAATATGCCCGCAGCTTCACAACCTGGAATGGCTCCAAGCCAGTCAGGTGCTTATCAGCCAAGACCAGGCTTCACACCACCACCTGGAACTACTATGACACCCCCTCCGAGTGGTCCTAATCCTTATGCTCGCAACCGCCCTCCCTTTGGCCAGGGCTACACCCAGCCAGGTCCTGGCTACCGATAAGGAAGTTGTGTGCTGTTGAAAGGCCCCAGGTAAATCTAAGCAGCTGCTGATGCTAATCCATCCATACAGACTCCAAGGTTCTTTAAATGAAATATGAAAACTAATGAAAGGCAAAATATTGTATGGTATCACTGTTGCTGTTTAATTTGCTGGAATAGATGACCAAACAGATCTTGTTTCCTGCTTTAAATTGTATTGGCTTTCTAGTTTAATATTGGTTCTCTGGAAACACTACTTAAATGTTTGTAAAGTAATGACATTCTAGCTTGCCCTATTAAACTGCTAGATGAAAATCTAGCTGATTTATCTGGCTTGTTTTTACTAATAAAATGATGTACTAAATTAGACCCACTTGTTAAAAACTAGGTAAAATTGTAACATGCACACAGAAATTGAATAAAACATTCAAACATCATTGAATTGTTGAATTTCTGAGCACTGTATTTAATATATACTAGTACATGTAGGTCGTGTGTGACTTGTTTAAATGTGTCTTTCCCTATATAAACAGTTTGTACTGTTCCCAGGTAAGCATATATCTAACATGTGAATTAATAAACGACAGCAAGTCTAATGAATTGTAGCAGCTGAAAAATTGTGCTGTTAACATAAGGTCTGCTGAAGGCAATTTTAACTATTATGTTCATTTGGTGCAGGGGTAGGCAACCTTTTTGAGCCGGGGGCCGGTTTGCTGTCCCTCAGACAACTGGGGGGCCGAAGCCAGGGGTGGAGCTTCCACCCTCTGGGGGGGAGCTGCATGCTGGGGGGCGGACCTTCCACCCTCCGGGGGCCAGGCCTCCTCCTCTTTGCTGGCCCCTGACAGGGCCCCAGGCCCCGTCAGAGGCTGGCAAAAAAGCCGGCGGGGGCCGCAAAAAAGATGACAGGGGCCGCCAGCGCTGGAGGCATCCTCCTCTTTGCCGGCCCCTGACGGGGCCCAACGCCCCATCAGAGGCCAGCAAAAAAGCCGGTGGAGGCCTCCTCCTCTCTGCCGGCCCCTGACAGGGCCCCAGACCCCATCAGAGGCCAGCAAAAAAGCTGGCGGGGGCTGCCAGTGCTGGAGGCCTCCTCTTTGCCGGCCCATAAAGGGGCCCCAGGCCCCATCAGGCTGGCAAAAAAGTCCTAGAGGCCCTCTGCCGCCGCCGGAGCCCTATTGCAGGGGCCCGGCCACCGCATTGGGCCTCCCAGAGGCCCGCTGCCGCCATCGGAACCCTGTAGCAGGGGGCCGGTGACCGCAATGGGCCTCGTAGAGGCTGCCGCCAATGGCGGTGAAAAGGTCGCGTGAGACTTTGCCTCTAGGCCGCCACCATTTTGTTTCTCAAAATGGCAGTGAAGTCTTGCACGGCCATGGGAAAGATCGCGCGAAGCTTCGCCACCATTTTGAGAAACAAAATGGCGGCGCCCGGAGCGGCGAAAAGCCGCAATTGGTGGCAGCGGCGGCGGCGGCAGGAGTGTGCAGGGGCTGGGTGAAAGTCCTCCGTGGCTGCATCTGGCCTGTGGGCCGGAGGTTGCCGACCCCTGATTTGGTGTATGTGGGCACCCATGAGAAGTCAGGGGAATGTCAAACTTGGGAGAGAGGAAGCTGTTACAAGAATTTGTATTTACTGTATCATTTTTTAGCTCGATGGGAAAATGAGTGGCAATGCATGCAATGCTGGGAAATATTGGGCGAGTGGATTGAATAAACTGAAAGGTCACTTGTGCATATCATTGGCTTTATCCAATCCAGCACCTGCAGGCTTTCCTGCTCATGTAGATAATGTACATTGGTAATGCACACACACAAACATCTGCTTGACTGGGATGAAAGGGATACTCATGAAAAGTATACTCTCATTTATACAAGTGTTATGTTGTCCTAGGGTTTGAAAAAGATGGTTTGGATAGATGGGAATGGCTGATGTACATTCTACTTAATTTTTACCTTACAGTAAATATTGATACAACTGCAAGAGTTCTTTTATCATGTTAAACAGACCAATTTGAAAGAATGAAGTACATCAATAATATAATAGAGACATGATGAGGAGTGCAACATATTTTTGAAATTGATCATTTGTAGCAACAACAGTGTTTCTTCATTGGTGCAAGTCTACAAGTGGACAATTGGAAAGAGACAAATATAGCATTAATACCTAAAGAGTATCAAGATTTGACGTGAACTAAAAATTATAGATCAGTATTGATTATTAGTTGTACACCATGATTTGGGCTGAATAATTAATGAGTAGCAGGTTGCACTGATTTTTCTGGTTATGAAAAGGCTTTTGAAAGTTTGAATTGGAATTTATTATTTATAGTACTTGAGATGAACTTTGATGAAAATGTTATTAAAAGGGTTAGATCAATATTTACTTCACAGAATGTGCAAATACTGGTTAATTGAGAGTCAACAATAGCCTGTGAGATTCAAGAGGGGACAACACAAGCATGTCCATTATCACCACTCTTGTTTATTTTGGACATTTAATATAGAAGGTCAGTATAGATAACAGAAGTCCTGAAAAGTTTTCCATGCAATGAATGTGTCACTTAGATGTGAGCAAAGTCTACCTAGGCTGGGGAAACTGGTATGTTTGCAGGAGCTGCACCCCTTCCTGAGGCAGAAAGAGCCTCTTGTTAATTCTAGGTTCGATCCAGTAACTGCCTTTTATGGATAGGCTGTGATCTCAGAACATGATTCTACTTCATTTTTAGGGAGTTGCCAATCTTTGTATATATTGTTTAGTATTTCCACAGCCTAATAATGAGGAGAAGGAGGTGGGCAAATGTACTTTTGGTAGTCTGGCTGCACACTAAATCTGGATCCAACTCACTAAAACACATAGTTGGCACCCTGTTAATGCCAAATACATGCGTAACTCCATCTTATGTCTGTGCCTGTTGCTTTTTGGTTGTTGGGAATTTGGTATTCCATTCCTCCTGTAGTGGCCAAAGTTCCTCCTGACAAATCATTGAGACACTGCATTCCCCCAACAATTTTGTGGCTGGTGGAGAGGGGGGGGATTGGAGGAGTGTCTGGCTATGTCCCTGCATATCATTTGCTGAGGCCTCTGAAGAACACAAAGCAGACCTCAGCAGATGATGTAATAATTTCATCTTTGGCTATGATCTCGCCCCCCCCCCCCCAAAAAAAAAAACAGTAGCTGTGAGGAGGGCTTCAGTGGTTCAACAGTAAGTCCAGGACTGTTGCATGGCTAGATGTTTTCTGTACAGGATTCTGCCTTTCCCTCTGTAGTAGCTAAACTATTGTATAGTCTGTGAAGCACATGATGTACAACACTGGTCCTAGAAAAGACTAATTGCAATGAAGCCTGTCACCTGGGGTGATACTTTAGCATGACAGTCATTGGTCCTAATGCAATATGTGAGGGAATGTGGTTCCATCAGTAAGCTTGGTATCCAGTAAATACCATTAGTACATTTACAAGTGATTTCCTTGTGTAACCAGTTTATCTGCTGCAGCTGGATTGTTTTGGGACAGATGTGAATGAATAAATGTTTATAGCCGTATGTGCATGCCCTATATGGGAGTAGGGGGACTGAAGTACACAATTGGTGCATCCTATGGGCGTAAGCCCAACCTGTGGGTGATCTCATGAGGTTATTGAACCTCAACTACACTATGTGAGAAGAAGACATTCCATATTTTGGCTCATTTAGAATTGAGTCAAGGTCTTGATACAATCTGATCTTTCCAACAAATAGTTACTCTGGAATAGTCAAACGGGACTGTCCTAATCCTCATCTTTTAAATTCAAAATAGTTATCTGAATCTGGTCAGAGGTCATGTAAACATATCTCAAGACACCATTGGAACCCCCCCCCCCGAACTTGGGTAGCTAGTAATTCCCAAATTGTATAACCAGTTGTGTGTCTGCTGCAGAGAAATGGATCAAATACTAATTATGATTAAAAATACTTTATTAAGAGTACAGTGTACCTGCAATGTACTTAGAAGTTTTTTTTACAATCAACAAACCCAAATATTCCTTGTATTCCTTCTTTATATTTTCTTACATTGAATAAACATCCTTAAAACCTACATCTCTTTATATATAATGTTTACATGTTTAAGCAATACAAATATAGCACTTGGTATAGAGGGGAAAGAATTTTGCCATTCTACAGAGCAGATCACATTATTCTTTAATTTTATATAAAGAAGATGGTATTTTAAAAATACAATTAACATATAGGTGTCTTTGCTTTGGAAGTAATTCATTCTACGCATTATTTCACTAACAACTGCATTAATATACACTTGACTCAGATAAAACTGCATGACCATACTAGTATGCCAAAGGTACATGTAAATCTGGTTTATCGATGTGACAATCTGTTGGCTGCTTCTTAGATATAGTGTGCCAATCATGTGTGGACTTGCTGGTACTTTGACGAACATTTTTCTTGGAAAAAAAGTGAATCAGTCTCTAGACAGGTGTATTTTAAAGAAAAAGGTTGTAGTTGAAACTTGCCTTTCGTAAGAGGCATAATTCATATGTACTTTACACATGGTTATCCATGTCAGAACACACCATTTTTGCCAGGTATTGATCTTACTGATTACAGGCTTGTTTTAAGGTTGCACATGTAATACTCTTATCTTGTTTGCTGCTGTCACAGGTCTTAGTTGCAAATGGTTGCCTTTTATCTTTGCAGCAGAGCAAAAAAGAATTTTCTTTAGAGAAAAATCTACAAAGATGGATAGCTTCCATTTACGAGGCCTTTCAGTGAACTCCAGTCATGCAGGACTCTTGTAATGAGGAGCTGCCTTTAATGGCACATGATTGTTTCTCCATAATAAAGTTCCGTTGCGCGTGGTCAGTTAATGCTAGTCATGAGCATTTTACCACACATCTCCATGGTAGAATGGTTGTTAGTGTGGTTCACTGGCATAGTTTTGCAATGTTTTCCTCAATGCAGAGTATCTGAGTGCAAATGTACATCTAGCATCACCAGCTGAACAGCTGATTATTTTCAAAAATGTACATATGAAATAGCAGAACATTATTCAACGGCTAACCTGACTGAATAATTTAACGTGTTTGAAAATGAACAAGAACATGAATTTGGGCAGTATGCTTCAGTAAAGCTCAGAATACATACTTGTTCCTTACCAACTTTTCAATAAAGGTGCCTCAGAATGTTGCAACACTGATAAATAATAAACTACATCTTTTAAACTATGTAGATGGTACCATAAAAGACTAATAGGGAGCCAGCTTCCCAAGACATCCTTCTATGACATCTTCTAACTCTTCCTACAAAGGATCTGTAAATCTCGACAACTTTAAATCAGCCAATAATATTGAACATTTAAGACACTTATTGTCATTAGTGTAACAAGTATGCTGAATGACACATTTCCATTTCTGAGTTTCTCTGTGACAGTCATAGCTGTATCCAATCTTTCACTGTTCAGTTCATCATTGTTTTTCCCTACCATTTTCCTGGTATTGTTGTACCACACTCGTACCAATGAACGTAATTAGCATGTGTCCCAGCTCCTATTTTTCCAAAGTGGACAGGTTCCTGCCGAACAGCTCTAAAAAAACCTGGTGAAACAAAATGGAAAAGCCCAACGTTTAGCAGAGTCTACTATTTTGGGGGCGATATCCTCCTCCCATGTTCAAACGTGGATGCTTGAAAATGTAAATTTTGAACAAACATCAGTCTGTACATGTATTTCAAACGCATATTAAGGAACATGAATTTGGATCTGGCAAGTATACTCAGCAGCAAATCTGCATTTGTCCAAAAGTGAAGGTCATTTCTCACTTTATCTTTGTATTCGGATATGTATAAAGAAAAGCCCCATCAAATATAATTGTAAAATAGGAGGCAAAGTGCAAAATCCAGTGTCCTACTGGGCTTGAACTCATGAAATTCACTGACTGCACTTGTCAGCCTCTCACAGGCTAGCTTTCCACACACAGTTGTGAAAATAAAGTTGGAAGGGGGAGAGTGTCAAGAACAACTTGCTTGGAGCTGATTATAGGAAAGACTGGATATCAACTGGAACAAATAAATAATAAACTAAGTTTTTTAAAGGAAAATTTCAGATAATAAGTGGTGGCAGTACAATTCTAGGTTTTCCTGGATGAAACATTACCTGGATCCATTCCAATCTGTGTTAAGCCTGGTGATGAGCCAGAAATAACCTTGGTGAGGGGAGTGAATCTCTGCTGGAGCTTTGATAGTACCACTGATGGTATCTTTCTGGTTCACGTGGCTGATATTAGGGCCACTGACTTACAGTGGTTCCAGTCCTCTTTGGCTGAAAGTTCCCAGAAGTGGCACTGTTCAGCCTTTTGGCTATTAGCCTATACGTTCTTCCAGGGTTTACTACAGTCTCCTATATGTTTCAGTTTACTGTGGACGCTTGGCAGAAACTTGTATAACCATTATGTGGTATGTAGAAATGCACTTATGGTACTACATAGAGGATTGTGGCGAGACCACACTTACCGATAAGCAGCTGTTGGGATCGATGAGGGTCCATTCCCCTGCAGACTGAGAACCAGCTGCCTGACATTTCCAAACCCTCCACTGAGTGATCTCTGGCACGACAGGCAGAAAGAGGACTCCTCAAATGTCCCTTGCGCTGGATGTCGCTCATGTGAGGTGAGAATGTCAAGCAGCCACTTCTTGAGTGAAAGGGGAGTTGACCTCTGTGATCCCAAAGGCTGCTTGCTGGTAAGTGGGGTGGGGTGTTCTCACGGTCCCCACATAGTCCCTAAATTAGAGTATATGTAGGAATTGTGAATACTGTATGTATTACTTACTCCAATATACCTTGTTATATTTTGAAGGCAAAGTATTTGCTAACGTAATATTTTCTTAGAAACAGTTTGCTTTTTGAATTAGATGGGGTTCTTGTTAAGGCTGACTTCACTGTACCCAGTATTTGCCTGTCTGTGTAAACTTGGCACACATAAACCCTTAAGAACATACCTTCTTTGGTAGGTAGTTGATCTGATGGAATCTGTTGCCCAGTTCTTCCATCTAAATAGGAGTCCACAAACTGACAATGATCTTCTCCATGTCCTCTCTGGTCTCCTATATTATAAAATTTACCTGAAAATATTAAGAGCATATTTAATAGTTAATAAAATTTAAACACCATAAAAATGTTAGAGAAACATTAATGATATTCTTGAAATATTTTGGTAGATTCCTACAAGTGATCAGGTGTGCTTTTGCAGTATATCTGTAAAATGTGTTGAGATAAATGTTGTTCACTCCAAACAATGAATTGTGGGAGCCTTTTTACCTTCTTTGTGTTCTTTAGGGTAAAAATGGCTTTTAGTGCTTACCTTTTCGGATTGATATTTCAGGCTCCTTTTTACAACTACTGAAAGCAAGACTTGATATCGAACCCATTCTCTATTTTTCTTTTTGTAATGGCTGTTTGCTGAGATGCTTACATTAAAGGTTTGCTAAATGAGCTCAGTAGGGGCTGCTGTTTTATAGGATCAGTGCTGCCATGTTTACATTGGTAGAGACACTAAAATAAACTAGGCTGAATGACTAATTCTTGTACTGTACATTTGTTTTCAATAAGAACAACATAAATAATGTAGTCAGCAGGGTCTTGTCAAAGGCTTGGATCATGTCAGTTATCCAAATAGCATTTGCAAAGAGATCTTGTAGCATCTTTGGGATTAAATAAATGAGTGAAAGATGTTGTAGCATAACCTTTCTTGGTTTGCTTCCTCAGATGACCAGATCTATGAAAGCTTATGCTTCATCTTTCATTCAATTAGTATCAAAGGTGCTACAAGAACCCTTTGCATTCTGATATTCCAGATTAACATGGCTATGTCTGAATTCTGCCCAAATAGCATTTGTCTGCCATATGTTTATGATGTCACATACAACACTATTATGAACACACAGAATTTCCCAATAATTTTCTAAAAAAATGCATTCCTGTGCTGTGACATATGCGCATATGACAGTTCCAGTGGCATCCTGTGTGAAAAAAGAGGGCCTACTCTAGTCCATCATGCTGCAAGTCACAGACTACCATTAAAACAACATACTGATGTGGTTGGCTCTGTGCTGGCTGATAGCTTTTTGATCACATGCAAATGAGTCACTCCCATGTTTGACACTCATTTCATTATCCAATGTGAAGAAATGCTATCTTATACCTGCTATTTTCAGAAGATACTTTAAGATTATCAGGATTGATCCATGTCATTTTACATCCATGATGCCCTTTGCCAACAGCTCATATAACTAGCCACCCTACATGCATACATATTTGTTGACAGTCCATTGCACTTGCCTTCAACTTCATACCTGTAAGTGAATCACTGAGGTAAATTTTGTATCGGAGAGAATTGCATAGTTGTACACCAACAAACTTCTTGTACCATGTCCTCTTGACATATTGCTTCCCCTTGCATTCAGAATACGTATCAGAATTAAATCTGATTTCAGTCCAAATTGCATCTTTTCCCACTGAAACACAACAACAAATAAGCCATTGACTAACATGCAAAAATATTTGTGTGATATAAATACCGAAATCAAATGAACGAGAAAGAGCAACATAATTACATTACATTACATTTATAAACGTCTCACAATAAAACAGTCTCGGTCCAGCTCATAATCCAACTCAGTAAACTGGACCCAAAATCAGACGGGTTAACTGGCATGCAAGACCAAATCTCCCTCCCCTGAAGGCAGTCTTTCCAGTTCCCTGAAAATGTGATATAGGGCCCAGGGGACCCTTCTGGGTGTTGGGAATCTGTCTTTTAGCTCTTTTCTCTATTTTATTGTTGTTTATAGTATGCTTTTAATTGATGATGTAACTTTTCAAGGGCCTCGGAGGACCAAAAGGAAGGATGAAAACAATTTTAAGAATTAAATTCTGAAGAAAATGTTTCACTCAGAATTGTATGTAATGAAGATAGTGTGATAATGGAAAATATTTTTATCCAGTTTTCCATATAATTTTCTAAAATGAAGAAACCTATCTTGTCTTGATTACATTGAATCTTTTCCTGCTTGTTGGGACCTTATAAGGAATATAAATTCGTCCAGCAGACACTGATGGCAGTTTTATTTCAGTGCAGTTTAAGATTTGGAGAGCTCAAGCAGAAGCTGATGGCTTATTTTCTATAGTACAGTGGCAGAACATTGTGTGTGCTCTGCTAAATCACTTATTAAGTGAGAAATAGCCTATTCATTTCACAACCCTGTCTTTTAATTTAATGACAGGCTGAAAAAATACGAGCTGTGCCTGGCTTATTTCTGCCTCTTGGTTCTGAGCCATGGGAGTGCCACATCATGTTCATTGGGCAGTTCTCAGGTAAACATTTAGACTGGCAGAGAAACTTTTGTAAATGGTATAGGATGAAAAAGTGAAATAATGTGAAAATGCCTTTCTCTTCCAAACCCACTCTGTCATACAGCAGTACATTATCTCACCTCAGAAAAATGCTCTCAATAGACTATGCTACATGTTATAAAGGACTTACGTGAAATTGGCTCGGTGACTCTTGGGTCCGCTTTGAGAAAAAGAAAATAAGCACAGGGTCAGACTGCAAAATAGCAGCATATTCAAAAAGATGCCAGAAAAGTTTTACCTCACCCTCTATTGCTGACATAAATTATAATCTGTACCATTACAACTTTTGTCTGAATTCATGATAGAACAGTTGTGAAATGACACTGAACAAATAAGCTACTCACAGACCAGTTTCAACTGTTGCAGGGCAGTGCTGTTAAAAATATTGGCCACTGTTCTCTGTCATCTACATATTTATGTATGGTTAAGAATACTTAAGTATACTTGGTTAACGAAGTATATTAAGTAGAAATTATAAATACGGGACAGCTATGGATGAATAAATCTAGGTATTCTGTATTCATGAGTGCTACTTGGTCATGACTGTGACACTTATTGCCATGATTGTAATTCCCTATCCCCAACCTACTTTGCCCGGCATTGGCTGCTTGGGGAGACGTTGGTCTATTCTGCCAGTGATCAGATCATGGTTAAATGACATTTCCATCAGATGTGGGAAGTATTGGACTAAGGGAGGGTACTTACTTAAATATACTTAATTAAGTATACTTAACACCAAATACTGTATTTTATTTAACTAATGCTTTATTATTATTATTATTATTATTATTATTATTATTATTATTATTATTAACATTTATTTATAGAGTGCTGTAAAGTTTGCACAGTGCATTACATAGGGTCAAATAAAATAAGTGTCTTCAATTTGGCCTTAAAATTAGCCAAGGAAGTAATAGTTTTTAATTGTGTGGGGAAGAGATGCTTTGCATCCAGGAGTGGCTAGACTTTGGTCTTGTGCATTCTGCTATGTTTCACTAGCCCTCCTGATAAGCACCAACTGGATCCTGGTGCCAAATAATTGAAATATTCTTCCTGGAATCCTGTTAGTGTTTTACAAGAGCATCATGTCTGTTATGCTGGCTTTGTGCACTTTTTGCAAGGGTGAGCAGTTGCCACACACCCTTACAAAATGTGCAGTACGATGGCCTAGCAATGAATATGGCTGTTATAATTCAATATTTCATTAATGAATGAGAAAGTACAAGATTCTGTATCATCTTGAAAGCTAAGTAGGGTTAGCTTTGATTAGTATTTAGATGAGAGACCACCAACAAATACCAAATGCTGTATTTCAGATGAAGGAACTGGCAAAACCATCTGAAGATTCCTTGCCTAAGAAAGCCCTATGGCGTTCATGGACTCACCATGAGTTGTCAGTAAAGGCACATACAAACATAGGGTTGCAAGAGTAGAAAGTGGAGAAAGCTCCTTTACTTTTAACACTCATGTAGAGATTGTGTAGGTTGTTATCTGGTAGCATGCCAAGCAACACCTACTGAAATTCCTTATTTTATACAGCCATTAAAGATATAGGTGCCCTCTCCAGTTTTCATTTCCACAATAACATTCTCCCAACCACAAAAAATCTCCTTTAACAAGAACAACAACAAAATTATCAAGGAAATTCACACCACAGGTCAATTCCATCTCATATCCAAAGTGACAATATGTGCCTATTACTATTGTCTTTTAAGCTTGCCTCTCAAAGAGAAAGGTTCTACATTATGAGACGTTCCTTATAAATAGGTTTTTAAATTACTATGTTGTATTTGTACAGATGCTATAGTCCCTTGATTCACAAACTCTATAGTATTTTCTTTGCTGTTTTCTTCAACATAAAAAGTGTTACAAATAGCAAACAGGTAAAGAGACTTGTAGTTAATTGATACAATTATTGACACTCTTACCTGATTCGGTTTTAAATGGTATTGCTTCACTACTTGGACCTTCACCAAGGGGATTGCTAGGTATCACTTGAAATGCGTAACTAGGAAGAAAATAAATAATTATTACTGATTCTGATTCTAATCAGCTCCACCTCTTGTCAAGCAATAATAATGGTCTACTTTTGAGGACTGTTGCAGGTTTCTTAAAAATACAGTATAGCTAATGCATTTTGAGAACTTAATGGGAGGTGCTGTCTAAATGCTCTCTGCATGCATGGCATAATTTCTGAAAATACACCATCACATAAAAGCAATATGCATGTTTTATTTTGCCACACATACATAATACAGAAACTTGCTGTGTATTTATTTTATCATATTATGTGTATGATAAATGTATATTACGTACATTATAAATATGTATTTATTTTATTATATTATGTTATACAGTGGGCCCTTGACATCTCCTGGGTTTTGGTTCCAGGATCCAATGTGGATACCAAAATTCAAGTTCCTCAAGTTCTATTATATACAATGGTGTAGTAAAATTGTGTCACTTATATAAAATGGCAAAATTAAGGTTTGCTTTTTGGATTTTTTTTTGGAATATATTCAATCCATGGATGGTTGAATCTGTGGATACAGACTCTGTGGATATGGAGTGCCAACTGCATCATTTGGGCAGGTTACAAAAAAAACCCTAAAAGTAAAAAAAAAATACAATTTAATAAAATGCAATAAAATAAAAAAGTAGATGACAATATATAAGAACAATAAAAAATCTAAATGTAGGTACCAAGCACATCTCTTTCAGGAGGCCTAAAAATGAAGCACCATAACAGAAAAGGCCCCCCGCTCTCTTGTAGCCACTTTATCGGAAGTGCCTCAGAGGTGGGCATCTAGAGATGACTTTGATAGACTAGATACAAATACAGATGGGGAGAAACACTTCCTTAGATATTCTGGTCCCAAGCTGTTTCAGGCTTGAAAATTCAAACTAATAACTCTGAAATTGCTAAGATGTGTAATTTACTGCAGAAACCAATTAAAAGTCAGTGCAACTGACAAGTACTGGCATCAGATGATCTTAACAACCACTTTCTTCCAACAGTTTTGTATATGAACTCAACAACATTTCTGAGTTGTTTTCAAAGGCAATGCATTGCAGGAATTCAATTGGGAAGGCGCCAGATCATGGATGACTATCATCTGGCTATCTTTACCCATGTAAGATTTTAAGTCAATAAAATGTGTTTTCAGCATATCCTGAAACATTCCACTAATGAAAACCTAGACATGTGTGGCCAAGCAACATCAGAGGGTGGCCAAGATGTCATAAGTTATTAATAAGGAGGAACCCACAAGCTAGGAGAGGCTGCTGAAATTTGTTTTTGGCCTGAGCCTTCTGGGAAGGACAAGATTTGGCCCCTCTCCTCTCTTCCCTGCTCCGTTAACTGAGTTCAAACTACTTTTACATTTTGAACTCCATTCGTAGTAAATGAAGTAAATAGGATGAAAGAGGGAAATGGAAAGGAGGAGAAAGAAACAGACATTTAAAAACCATGTCAAATGGTGGATGATTTAAAAAAAGGAAAAATACATAAATGATAAGGAAAAACCACCAACAAGTCCAGTACACCAGAACCAGTGTAATTGTGCTATCTGCAGAGGCATGTAGAAAGTTCAGAAACCATTTCCTGCTTCATTAGTTCTGTGCAATTATTAGGGCACTGAAGTAAGCAGGGCTGGGGAGTAAGTGGTGATTTTGGGGTTACTCCTTGTCCTACTGCAGAGTAAGATATTTTTTTCTTAATGTTACTCCTACACCAACTCCTGTAAAAACCTCTTACTCCTTTACTCCTTACTCCTACTTGTACTACCCAGCCCTGGGGGAAAGTCCCGGTTGCTTTGCAAGGCTGGCATGTGTGTGTTTGTGTAAGTGTCTATCTGTGCCTCCCAGTACCTTCCCCAGTGCAATATAATAATTTTTTTTGTGTTTGCATGTACAATATAATAACAGGAATAAGGAGTATCAAATATATTTTGTTATTCCTTGTTCCTACTTCTACTCCTGTAAAAACCTCTTACTCCTTTACTCCTTACTCCTACTTGTACTACCCAGCCCTGGGGGAAAGTCCCGGTTGCTTTGCAAGGCTGGCATGTGTGTGTTTGTGTAAGTGTCTATCTGTGCCTCCCAGTACCTTCCCCAGTGCAATATAATAATTTTTTTTGTGTTTGCATGTACAATATAATAACAGGAATAAGGAGTATCAAATATATTTTGTTATTCCTTGTTCCTACTTCTACTCCTGTAAAAACCTCTTACTCCTTTACT
>NC_056524.1:44364410-44384839 GCF_019175285.1 Sceloporus undulatus
TCTTACTCCCCAGCCCTGGAAATAAATCCTGTGTATCGTTGATGCTCTTGCAATTAGCCCCCAGCAATGAACTGCTTTACAAACAACAGATCCATTAAAGAATATATATTAAACAGTTTCGTACTTCTTTTCAGCTACCTTTGCTTTCAACTAACTGACATAAGCCAAGGATCAACTATATGTACATTTCAGTCCACCACACACAAGATAATAAATGCACTTGCACAGATTAAGTGAATGTTATTTATACTGCAAATAAGAACTTTTTCCATAGGAAATTACTATTCCATATGGAATTTTGGCAAGCAGAAGGAACTGTACTATTTTCCAAATCATGCAACAGTAGAGAAATGCAAGTGCATAAAATAAATAAGAAGGAATTTTAGCTGATCCTTAATATGCAGTTTTTAACTGAATGGCTACTTAAAAACTTAAGAAGAGCTATATGTATCGAGATCTTTCATCATTTCTTCAAGAATTATTTAATTACTGAATGTTCTGTTAGTTGTTAATTTTTTACCACATGATGTTGTCAGAGACCCAGCATGACATAGTGGCTTTAGTGTTGGGCTATGATTCTGGAGATCAGGGTTTGAATCTTTACTTGGCAATGGAAAGTCACTAGGTGATCTTGGACAAATCATATTCTGTTAAGCATATGCCCCCCCCCCCCCGAGCAAATCTTGCCAAGAAAACCCTGTGATGGGTTCACTTTAGGGTTGCCATGAGTCAGAAACAACTTGAAGGCACACAGCAACAACATTATGATGTCAAGTCCACTACAAGGATTACAGCGCATCATTATCTTAAAACACTAACCAAAGAAACTTATTCATTTAAATTGGAAATATTTATATTTTATCTGCCCTATATCAATTTATGCTATAGTATGGATTCCTGGATGGAGGAATTCTGAAGATCAAGATGGGATATTCTAGCTAATGTTTGGCACCTATGAGTCATGTTTATTTTAAATAGCCAGTGAAGGGGGTGTGGTCACTGACATTCAAATGACTTTAAAGTGCTCACGTTTAGTTGAACGTACTCATATTTTTCTTGTTATAATGCAACTGAAATTATCTGTAGAGAAAACAACATTTTTTCATATTTCAAAACATTTTCTGTAATAGTATTTTGACATGGTTCCTATGTGAAATAGAAAACCAGTCAAATGGCCAAAAATTGAAGAAAGCCATGTTGAGTGCATAGTTACTTTCTATGAGATAAGTAGGTACAGGAATGCAGTCTTAAGATTAATATTTTAAAAAACCCAACATATCACACTTGGAACCCAGCTTGTATCATGGGACCCACTTTCTTAGACCATTTATGTAGTTTTCACCTTCACTGTTTTGAATGGTCAGAGGCAAAGGAGAGGGGGATCCTTAATTCAGAATGGGCTGAATTGCAAAGGGCCCATTCTAACACAGAATCAAGCATGCCTAAGGTCATGGTGGACTGCAACCAAAATATGCAACTAGCCTATCGTTTGTTAGAGGATGTGTCAAATGTACTGATGGTCCAACTGTTATTATAATTTGGTTTTCCATACTTTAACCATTAGTGACTATTTTATTATTGTTGGTAAATCGCTTCATTCTCTTCAGATGAAAGCAACTATTAAAAGATCAAGTCATTTGAGTAAGAAGATCCATAATATGTAATGTTGTTTTGATTGATTAACCAGCCAATTTTTATTCAGTCCAACATTTAATAATTGGACGAATGGTGAATGAACCAAATTATGGGTAGAATGTTTTGTGTTTTCCTAGTTGCTTGCATTTTCATAAGTCTGAAGATGTTATTTTTCCTTACTTTGAAATACTGCAAACATTATTTTTGACAGCTCTCCAGGTTCAAAAGCCAAAACACTCATCGTTTAAGGAACAAAAATTAATTTAACCAATGAAAAGTACTGATTATCAGACATGTGTGGAAATGAGAGAATGGAACACCTGCATCAGGTCTGTGTCTTTAACAAGTACGTGGAGTTTTCCAGTGATCTAACTGTCCAACAAAATCGAAGAGGAAAAACATCAGCAAGTTTAAAGACTGACTCTGTGTTAAAAATGTAATGGCCAATACAAATATCCCTGTTGTTAGTCTTCCAGTTCACTTAAATTAATGCTTTAAAATATGATAACAAGATCTATATCGTAGGATTTCCCATAATATCCTTCCTCTGGGTTACCCTTCATATTTTTTTTCTTGTGGATGTGCCATTGATTTATAACAGTCCCAATTATCCTCACAGGACACATTTTTAGAGATGTTTTACAATGATATGATACGCTCATAATAAATGAAGATTTGTGTCCTATATAAACCAATTTCTTAACATGAAAAAATGCATCAACACAGGCAATATTTGGATTGCATCAAAAGATACCCTTTAATGTATGCAAGGGGTATACCTGTATTAGCTCTTGCTAATACATGTACATTTTCTTGGTTAGTTACCACCTGCAACTTGGTTCTAAATAATTATAACATAGAGCATACTGATAAAGCATCTCTTAAGCATTTGATATGTGCTGTCCTTCAAGAGGCACAAGAGTTGGGTCTGTCTTACAGCAGCAGTTGCGTTTATTAATAGAGATAGTAAAAGGAAGAGACACGGCAGCAGGAAATAGGAGCAAGAGAGCCCCCCCTCAAATTAAATCTCCTCTAATTGCACTTAATATAGGTTTTATTTTAAAGTTTTAGAACATACCCACACTTATGTCATATGGAGTATTAGATGCAGGAGCCTGGAGTAAGCATAAAGTGAAAGTTTCCATACAAAATATTAAGTCATTTCCAGTTTCTCAAGGAATTTGATCTGGTAGCTTTCAAGTATATACATAGAGAATGAAGTCCTTCTCCCTGTTTAAAGAGCTGTTCTTTCAAGGCTACTGAGGAAAAGTAGAAAGAAAATCTGCAAATCTTGCAGCTGCTGAAAGACTGAGGTACCTACATGTGAAAAATTATCAAAAAAAGATGTGAAATCTCTCAAAATCTCATCCACCAGGGAGAAACCAGGTCCCCAGACTTACCCGAAGAAGTGCATTTTCTGGCCCTGGTGCAGTTTGGTCTGATAAACAGGGCCATTTTTCTCCCTCAGTTTAGCACCTGAGAGAGGTGGGACCTTCCCCGGACCAGATATTGATGATATAGGCTTTACTCCAAGATGCCCAGGGAAAAGAAATGGGTCTACCTACCTGGAGTTCTCCTGACATTCAGGTTATTATTGCCTTGCCAGAAAGAATGCTAAAGAGAGAGGAAAAGCAGTAATGGAGGTGAGGGGCAAAGGAAGGAGTGGCATTAGAGGAGAGTGTAATGAGAAAACCAAAGAAGAATGGAGGGAGGGGAAGGGGAAGCTGCAGGGAGGAAAGTAATGAGGTGGCAACAATAGATAAAGGTGGCAGCAAAACCAAGAGGCCCTTTTAAGGGCTAGGAAGCTGGATCACAAAAGCTCTTTTAAGGGCTAGCTGTGGGGGTGCACCAGATCAGGCAAAGCCTCTCATTTTTCACCCATGCCCCAGAAAGAAACATTTGAAATTCTTCTTGCATGTTAAAACAAACTAAAGGAGGATTTCCAGCCTTATTCAGGGAAACTGTGAGATTCCTGGATTTTCTTACTGCCTTACCTTGTGTTTGGTTTCAAGTTTTCCACAGTAGAATGGGTTTGATTTGTAGTTATAATAGACATGTCTTTTTCACCCGAGCTCCCATTTTCAGTTGATACAACTTTATATTCTAAAATATAGAAGAATCTTGTTCAGTTATTCCCTCAAATTTATTTTTACTCATTTTTATCTGCTGAACACTTCATTTATACAATTGGTACTTCACTGTTCTTATTGTAAAGTGAAATAAGAAGCTGGCTGCCTGTAAACATGGTGTAACCTCACACAAATAGGTCTTGTGTCCACACACAGTCACAACTGGAACATTCTATAGCTGAGTAGCTGTTGACAAAAGTCCTTGCACCCTGTCACCACATCTCCAATGTACATGCTTCTCTATGCCTAAACTACTTCCCTCTCCCAATTCAGATGTCCAGTGCATGAAGTACAAGAAGGGAAAGATATAAGAAGAATGGAGAAAGGTGGATTACACTAATTTACAAGAGAAGGGAAGTATAATGCTAAAACAGCAGACAAAACCACTCTTCCAAATGAAGCATCTGCTAAAGCCTGAACATCCTAATACAAGCACCACTGATAAAAACCATGCTGGAAGTCATGGAGTGATTGGCATGGAAAGATGACTGGTTTTCAGGGGTCATACTATTGGTAAAGACTTAAAATGTAGTGGAAAGGCTGAAAGGGATCACATTGATTGGCTCATCAGTGTGTGAGTCTTGGCAATGTAGGTAGTTGGTGCCAACACTGTATGGAAGGATTACTAGAATTCTTTTGATAACAGTATGTATTGACAAGTAAAGAAGGATAACAGTATGAAGAGGCTGATTCTTTGCTAACTCATCTGCAATCCAGAGAGAACTTTTCTGTAAACAGATCCTTCAGAGCCTCCAGACCTATGTGAAGTCAAAGGCTTTCACGGCTGGCATTCATAGTTTTTTGTGGGTTTTTTGGGCTATGAGGACATATTCTAGAAGAGTTTTTTCCTCTTCTAGAACATGACCTCATAACCTGAAAAACCTACAAAAACCCTCCAAACCTAGTTGCAAAGGCCCTGCCTTGTAATACCCTTATACATAGCACAGGAGCAAAGTCTGTGCCCTTTTGTGAGGCTGAACAAATGCATCAGACTGGGATACTTTGTATCCATAAGAGATGCGGTTCTTAAAGAGGGACTTAGAGGCAATACTGTACATAAAAAAGACAACAAAGGGAAAGTGAAACATCAAAGATGATCATGAAATTGAGAAGTACAAGTTGAAAATTGGGAGGAGGAGGAGGAAATGAAACCTAACAAGATGCTTGAGAAAGTTGTTTTGATGGGACAACATTTCAAGCATTGCTGCTAATGTGGTGGATGAAAAATAACTCAGGAAAGAGTAGCTTAGGTATTCCTGAGCAAATGTGTTGGAGGTGTGATGGTGAGGATCTCATTAAAGGCTGCTCAACTCTTTAATGTTCTGATCTTGGCTATGCACAGTCACAAGACTCATTTATGTGTGTCACAAAGACCGAATACTATTATTATTGAGATAATATAATCAATTTTATCTTTATTAAAATAAAGATAAAATATAAATATTTTTATCAGAAAGGTCCTGGGGCACCATTTTTAGTTCAATCTTTACGGGCAAATAAAGCAATACTTTTTAATTTCTCATTGATTCATAGGGTCAGAAAGTTTTCTCCGTATGGAAGAGGATGTAAGTAGCATCATGTTCTTGCTAGGGATTCTGGAATTTGTTCCAGTCTTATCCTTGGCAGGAATGAATATTTACAGTGGGGAAACCGGCATATCTGCTGCCAACACCCCCCTTCTGCTCAGAGTTATTTCCAAGAAACTAATTTCATTATGTCATATAATAAAGAATGAAACCATCTGATAATGTTATCCTCAGTCACACTTCTCAGGGGATCTTGGGAGCTGTAGTTCAAAAAGACCACTAGAGTCTGTAGCAGAGAATTCTAAGCACCTTGCTAAACTATAAATCTGAGGATTCTATAGGATGAAGTTATGACAGTTAAAGTGATATCAGACTCATAAAATGATGTAATACAGATACAAATATGGTATCTCAAAAACTACAGGCTTCAGAATTCCTGTTGGTATTCCATGTAAAAGCAGAACCAAACACTCAGTGGTCAAGCCAATGTGAACATGATTAAATTTACAGGCTTCAGATCATACGTGATAAAATGTGGCAGACCTATGGTCTCCTGAGTACATTGAAAATTTGATAAAAATTGCATTAAAAACAAGGCCTAAAGACCACCAAGCAAGTCTCTAATTTTTCAAAAGACAAGAATAGCAGTGGGGGATAACTAGAGTGAGAGAAGAGGTTTAACTGTTTAAAATAATGCCAGGCCTGGTATATGATGTTTGATCTTTCTGGTTGCAAGAGAAGAAAAAAAATCTAACCTGTAACAGTTTCATTCTGTGGTGGTTTCCAATCCAGTATAACAAAGGATGAGCAGCCCTCAACAGTCACCACAGTGAGGTTTGTTGGAGGCTTCTGTGGAGGACTGGTGGCTATATCTGTACCCTCACCATCCTCTACTGGAAAATGTTGGAGAGTATCAGTGATGGAACATGGTTTATCTCCATCTTTTTTCATGTACTTCACATGTTCACCTGAAGAATATAAAAGTATAGTTTCTACAAGTTCCACATAAACTGCCACCTCATATGATAATTCCCATAACCAAGAGATTCCCTGCAAATAGTATTTGAATAATCATAAGCATGCCGATGAGGAGATGCCAGTTTAAAACATTTACCCCAAATATCTTCAATGAACAGACATTCAAGATAATGGTGGTCATGCAGAAGTACTCAGTTATGCGAACCAGCACTTATGCATTGCCCCAAAAGAATATGTACACCAAAAGGGGAGTGTGGAATGGACATAAATTTGCATATACTCATCTATATGCATCTATACAAATTCTGAAATTCACAGAACAAACGTCAATTAATTTCCCACTGAAATCACAACAAATAAAATAAATCCTTCAGTTAATTTGCAGTATATTGTCCCATCCACCCAATATCAGTTTATCTTCACTTAATATATATCACTCAATTTGTTAAAAGGTTTTAAGGCTAGGATACTAAAACTTAGCACAGTGTGGGGGCAGTATAGATTCAGCATCCCCTGGTGACATGGAGCGAAAATGCACACATGCACATAACCAGCTCCCAAAGTGGTGGGCACATCTTAAGCCGGTTACCCTTCTGTCATCCCGAAGCCTGGTGGTGATCAGCCAGGTGGGTTCATCGACCAACATGAGATGGTGGATGACAGATCTAAACCTCATGCTCTCAGGCCACCCCTCTTTAACTTTTGTTGTTATATTCAATAAGGTTGTGGCTTTTTCCTGCCAATCGGTTGTCTGTTGTGTTATTTGCACCTTCTCCCCTCCACAGCAAATCCCATCTGAACAAATTGTGCCAAGGTTTGCCTTAGGGTCTCTGTAAACTGGAAACAACTAGATGGCATACAACAACAACAAAAAACAGCATACCTCTTCTACCTAAGAGAAAGGGTACTTGGTTCTGAGGAGACATGTATAGGATTATGCTTCAGGTATGCAGCACTCACATACTTACTGGAGAAAGTTCCATTATGTCAGCAAGTTTTCTGTCGTTACTGTCTATCTGTGACTAGACAGCTATGAGATTAAGCCAAAACATTGGGATTAAGCCAAAGCAGCGGAGTAGAAAGATATAGTCAGTTTAATCTGATATTTCATGCATGCTTGCTACTCAATCAACCTTTCTTCTGAGTATACAAGCACAGGGTAAGGTATAAAGATGAAGTTACAGGAATTCTGCATGGCAAACTATCCCCACTGAATTCTCTCTTCTACCAACTGTTAAAGATGCAGAGGTCTGTTTTCTTCTTTATCTGGTCACCCTAGTTCAGCTGTAAACTTCCTTAATAGTAGTTAAATATCAAGATAGATAGATAGATAGATAGATATCTTTGACTTTTTAGACTTCCTGAATCTAGATATACACCTCCATACAGAAAAGTTCAGCCTCCTTGATACTGTTTTTCTAAGCGCAAAAAAGTTATATTTTGTGGGTGGGAGGAGATAATCCATTCTGACTGCTTCCCAATTGTATTTTGTAACTGCAAGGTAGAGTTTGTAGCTGTATTGTGACATAAGGGTTTGAGTGTTGGACTGTGACTGTGGAGACCAGGGTTCGATTCCCAGTTTGGCCATGAAACCAACTGGGTGACCTTGGGCAAGTCACATGCTCTCAGCCTCAAGGAAAGGCAATGGCAAATCTCCTTTGAACAAATCTTGTCAAGAAAATCCTATGATAGGTTCACCTTAGGGTTGACATAAGTTGGAAAGAACTTGAAGGCACATAACGATGATGATGACAAGAAGTAGATGGAGATCTAAAATATAAACTGTCAAATATTTCTGCCTTTAAAAAATATTTTCAAAGAGAACATTTGACTACTCCTCCCATTTTGCAATCAATGCCCAGCAATTGTATGGCCACTTATACATTTGTTAGTTACTCAGTACAGCACATATGGACTGGATAAGCCAAGTAACTAAGATATATACTGAACATCAAGAACTGTGGTGGTAACAATTTGGGGAAATGGCTGTAACCTCAGAGAAGAAGTGAAGGGAAATGCATTGAAGACTTACTGTATAAAAGATCCTTTGTTCTGGAATTTGGATAATGAAAAAAAAAACATTTGGTTAAATATTATTTTGTCAGTACCCTATAACTGCAGATGTTTTAGACATACCTATATACCTTGGTGTGCCTGCAATATCAGTCTCTGTTGTAGGAAGTGAGCTGAACATTGGATTACCTAAAGAGAAGAAAACCAAAATAGTACTATGCAAAGTTAAAATGACATTCCATATTTCATCTTGCATTTTAATCTCAAACAGTCTCTTAAATCCTCCCCTTGGTGCATACTTGGACTCAAGTTGGCTTTTTCTTCAGGGTGAGCTAGACTTGGCTGTGATGGAAATAAAATGCTTCTTTGCACTGCCAAAACAAAGATAATCATAACCCAAATGACTGAGCTCATTATTGCTGTTGGAGTCACTTCATGCATAATATACATAATCCTCCTTAGAGATCTAAAAAGGTTCTTTTGTGTTTCACCAATACTCCAGCCATTCAACTCATTGTCTGTCTCTGCAGGGAGCACATCTTGAATTTAGCAACACTTAAAAAAATGTTGAAGGCAATTCTGAGCCAATTCTCCTTTTTATGGCATGTTCTTTAATATCCAAGGAAAGATGCAAACACAAGTTATGCTAGTCAAAAGAAACATGCGGAACAAAATTAGAGCTGGTGAATTTATATTAGTAAATATCTTAAAGAATGTAACCAGCCAAAATTCTGAATTAGATATATTTCTATCTTACCTAAATAAGCAAGAATTAGAACATGCCTTTTAAGACAATTCTGAAATATATTTCAGTAATGCAACATTTTTATTCAAAAGCAAAGTATGCTTATGTTTTATTTTTTTTCAACCCCCCTTTTAAAAACCTTGTAGATCAGTGCAACTACACCACAAAATTATTTCTAACCAGTATCAAAGACACCTTAACTCTAAAGGGTTAGAGAGAGATAGGCTATACCTTTGCAGGAAGCACACGGATTTGCCTTCGCAGCGCAGGACCTGTCCTATTATTTGCTTGAAATTTTGATCTTTAACAATGCTTTTCAACAATTTACTCAAAATAAATTTCAAGCTAACCAGGTTTTAATTTCCTGGATCCCCTCATGATCCCTTTTAAAGGGTTAGTGTTACACTGGTCTCTTTCCAGTTCCTTTTTATACAAGAGCAGTACTTCTGTGTTTGTGTTCTTTAAGAATTTTTGAATAACCCCCATCATGCACCAAAAAGTCCACTTGTCTTTAAAATTTAGTACTGATTTATACATGGGAAGTGGTTATAACACAGTGAAGAAGCAATGTTTTGCATGCAAAGGTTTCTAGGCTAAACCCATGGCATCTCTTGGCAAAATTAGAAAAGACTCCTGTCTGAAATGTTGGGAGGGTTGCTGTTAGCATAGAAAACACTGAACAATGTCTAATTTAGGAGCTTATTGCTTGGCTTTTTAAATTGGCTCCAGCATCCCAGGCTGCAGCTGGAACGCGGGATGGAAGCGGGGATTATCGCACACTAAATCTCAGCCAAATCACTCCCTGCCATCAGCCCAGATCTCAGCCAGGTCCAAGCCATGCTTTGCCAGCAGTTTTTAGAAGTTGCAAAGCTTTCCGACTTCTAAAAAGTGCTGGTGGAGTGCGGCTTGGACCCAAGCAGATTGCGGCCAGCTATTCGGTGGCCATTTAGTTTGCAATAGTCCCCTACTCCATCCTGCGCCCCAGCTGCAACCAGGGAGGCTGGAGCCAATTTAAAATGCCAAGAGATAAGATCTTTAGTATAAATCAGCTTACTATGAAAGCCTGCATAGTTTGAACACTGGACTAGAACTCCAGGAGATTAGGACTCAAATCCCCACTCAGCCCTGGAAATCCATTGGGTCTCTCAGTTTAAGAGGAAGGCAATGGCAAATCTATGAAGGGTTTTTCCCCCAAGAAAACCCAGTGAAAACCCTTTAGGGTCGCTCTAAATTAGAGTTGACTTGAAGGCACATAACAAACATTAGTGCCAATATATTTCCCTGCCCCTGTGTTATACCAGTAAGGGGGCAAGCTGTAGAGGGAGTTTTCCCCACTGGAGAAGCTATGAGGGAGGGAATGTGGCTTACAATCCAGATGATCTTGGGCAAATCACACTCTCAGTCTAAGAGGAAGACAATGGCAAACCTCTGAATAAATCTGGCCAAGAAATGCTTAGGATAGGGTTACTACTAATTGAAGTTGACATGAAGGCACACACAACAAGAAAAAGAACAACAACAGCAACAGTGTCTTACATACATTTATTCATTAACCGTTATGGATGCCTGTTCTGATCTTTCATTAAATAATGAAAACAACAACATGTTTACTGGCTCCTTCAAGGGCCATCCCTTTTTTCCCTACTCAGTGATTTGAGTGAAATGTCTGGGACACTGCGAAAGAAAGCAAGTGTGTTATAAGGAGCTGATAATAGTGCTTTGTTTTAACATGGGCTGAATAAAGGTATCTATTATGACTCTTCAGTCACTGGGGAGAAAGCCTGATGGATTCCCTGCAAACCCTTGGGAGACTAAATCCACAGATCAGGAGCTCGATGCCCACCCCAGATTGCACCATCAATTTTGGACTTTCCCTTTTGTTTTTCCTCCTCACTTGTTCTCCTTTCTCCCAAGAAATAACTTTCAAAATTTGTAGTATTACAGTATAGGATTTGAAAGGCTGGTGCAAATGGCAGATTTACTGAAATATAGAATGTGGCATTATAAGTTACCGCCATTTAAAATGCTGATGCTATTGGAATATTTTGGATTTGTTTGCTAGTTTGCCAAACAATACCCCCATCAGAGAACATCAACAAATATGGAACAATAATTCTTACTATAATCTGGAGAAGATGCTGCTGTAGGTGGCTTTTTATGTGAACTTGTTTTTGCAAGACTAGTTGGCCCAGTAGGCTTTATTGGGGAAGATGCTGTTGAAAATGAAGAAGCTCGTGGTATCAAGACATTTCCTGTTTGAAAATAAAAGTAAATCTGAACATCAAGTTGAAATTACTGTAACCTTGATTCTATATGGTAAATTAATAGGGCATACAAAATATTTTATTTCTTCAGAAATCCACTCCAGTCACTCTAAAGATACACAGGCAGACAGAGAGTCAACACAGTGTATAAAGTGTTCAAATTTTAAGTTGACTTTGCTTAATCAGAGATATCTATCAATCAAGTATGCATGCAACCTTCTAATATTCTTTTGATTTATTTCTTCCATAAGCCAAATAATGAAAGGGTTGTCCTATTAAGTTAAAGAAAGGGCAAGCAGAGTGTGGCCTGGGGCTGCATGTGCCCTCCCCCCCACCCTCTCTGCACCCCATCCCACACACTGGAGGATCCTATTTTATTTGCCTTGGGATTGTTATTGGATGTTTGATTGCATTTGAGCATTTGGAGCATTTTTTTACATTTTAAAGGCCCAGCTGGGCCTTTTTGCAGAAACAGTTCTAAAAAAAAAGGTGGACACACACACATACACACAATGCCACAAATGATAATTCAGTTGTGTGAAGGAAACAATGGGGATCAGGGTCTCCTGTATTTTGAGGGGTAGAGGAGATGTGACCCCTTAACCTCAGGCTCTTGACCACCCCTGGATCCATGAACATAAATGTAAGTCTTTTGTGTTTATACCAAGAAACAAATATAAACTGGGTATGTATTCAAATCCACATTGGAATTTACATTTCTGTGTAGATGCCATCGATTTACATTTAACTGCTTGCAGTGGAATGTCTTAAAGTGCATGTGAATATGTGTTCTTTGCTCCCATTCTGAAAGAATTTGTCACATATAAATAATAGTACAGTGCGCCCATGTCATACGCGGCTCTTTGATACCTTTGATTAAGATGAATAGAGGGAGTATATTAAAATTCTTGTTCTGCCAACAAAAATTCAGAAGCTGGTAGTAAGTTTATTAAAATGTTTGATTACTCCCTTCTTTTGGATGTCAAACATTTTTACATGATGAAGGAAAGAAAAATGAGATGTTTTTAAAAGGGGGGAAATATCCAATCAGTCTGCATAAGGAAAAAAAACCCCTCCTTACATTTCTTACACTTCAGACCTGGAATGTTCACTCTTGAGAAATGTACATTTCCATATGATGGTCTTGCTCCCCTTCTCAAGAATTTATTAGAGTTCCTAACATATATTTAAACTGGCTTCATGGTTTAGACAAAGAACATAGTATCTAAAATTATTGAGAGTTTAGTATAAAGGTATTAACTGTTTAGTATGCTATACGGTTGGTTTTCAATATCTGTAGTCTTGCCATCTGCGGATCTGAGCATCCACAGACAGCAAGCCCCATTGTTCCCCATGGCTGTGCATGCACACGACCACTCTAGCAAGTGTGTGCACATTGTGCAACCATTAGGAAGAATGGGATTTGAGGTCCTGTGTTTTTTTGTATCTGCGCAGGTGTGTGTGTGTCCAGAATGACTCCCCCATGGACATGGAAGTCTGACTGTAACTGGAAGGAAATAGGGTGAAAGATCCTGCATCGGGAGGCATACAAGACCATGTTTCTGTAGGAATGTTTCCCAGTGCTAGACCCTTAAACCAGCTTTGTAAGCGGTATTGCTTACCTCCAGCATGGCCATTTCCATTTGGTCAGAGACTGGGGGATGAGCAGGGAACTGCTGACTTATATTCATGTTGCTGCATATGCTTGCAGGAGTCATCCACAGTGACTTCTGGGAGGCTTTGGGAAGTTACTGAAGATGATGTCCTTACATGGAAATGGCCATTTTTGGGGGTGGGGGAGGAACTGTTCTGCTTACAAGGTGTATTTGGGAGGTGGTTTTTGCATGATTGGAAAAGGATTCTGACCTCTGCAACAGCAAAAAAAGTGATTTGCAATTGCGTTATGTCCAATTTACACCACTGTAAGACACTAATGGGATGACAGGTATAATTTCAATAAATTAAATTAAAATAAAAAACAGCTTGGGGAAATTTGGGGATACAGTTGGCCCTCTGTATCCACAGATTCTTTATTCAACCATCCATGGCTTGAAAATGTTCAAAAATATATATAATTTCCAAAAAACTTTGATTTTGCCATTTCATGTAAGGGACACTATTTTACTAACCCATTGTATTTAATGGGATTTGAGCATCCACAGATTTTGGTATCCATAGGGCGGGTGCATAAGTCCTGGAAAAACCCCCAGCAGATACTAAGGGCTCACTGTATATTTTATTCTAATGACAATTTTGACATGTGGACTGAGTTGGATGGCCAGGAGCTCATACTCTGTTGTTGCATTTCCTTACCCACTAAACTGCTGCTATGTAGATGTGGCTTGTTACATAGTATTTTCCCAGTTAAGCAATATTTCTCAAACATTGTAAGCATTGCAGGAATTAAGTGGGTAGATTTATGTGATCAGCCTTGCCTACTTGACTGTGATATTCCCTGTCTCATTCAACAACACTACTTCCTTTTCATATTTGTACACTAAGATCAATCATTACATCATCATACACTTCTGTGTTTTTGTCTACAAACAGAAAACTCTCTAGTTATGAAATAAGCCATTATTTTCTTTTCCTAAATATCTGATGCTTACCATCGTTCTCTTGGTTTCACCTGGGAGCTATGGTCTAAACATCCTACTCTGTCTCCTAAACTGTCTAAAATCCTAATTCAAATGAATCCAAAATAACCCTGATTTTCTGGATGCTGAAGGCATTTCACAAGACAAAGAAAGATCTAATGTCTGGATTCTAGCAAAAACTATTTCCATTCCATTTCCATTGTCTGGATGTTTTTAAACAGAGGCTTGATGATCATCTGTGGGCAGTGCTTTCATTGTGTATTCCTGAATGGCAGAAGTTTGGACTGGATGGCCTTTGTGGTCTCTTCCAATTCTATGATTCTACAATTTGTACTTTTCACTAAAAAAAGTGCATTGGTACGCTAACAACACCACAGAAAAACAAATGACCAATAAAATGATTAAACTATTGGAAAAACAAATTAAACAATTGTTGTTGTTAACTGCTGTCAAAGCAACTTTTACTTATGGTAACCCTATCAATGAGAGACCTCCAAATCATCTGCCATCAATAGCCCTGCTTAAGTCTTCTTGAGGGCTATAGACTCAGGTTTGTGGCTTCCTAGACTGGATCTATTCTTTTGGAATATGGTCTTCCTCTTTTCCTACTGTCTTTTACCTTACCAGGCATTATTGTCTTTTCTAGGGAGTCTTGTCTTCTCATGATATGGTTTCTGTTTTGGCTATCAGGTGATGTACATGTACACAGGCACTTCTTGGGTGGCTTGAAGAATGTGTTTGCAATGAACAAACTGTTGGCTTCACAAAATTCAATCAGTCACTCTCATGTTTCATATCTTGATCTTATGCAAATTTTCCTACAATTTTTGATTCTGTACTATTTCCTGTTTTTGCATTAACAAGATGTCCTGTTTTGCTACATGATCAATTTTTTCTTGGACTCTAGTACAGAATCTTTCAATTTCTTCTTCTTCTGTCTCTGCAGCTGGAGCATGAACTTGGATTATGGTTATATTGATGGGGTTTCCCTGAAGCCTTATTGATATGATCCAGTCAGACTTTGCCTTATATCCTCTGGTTGCTCCTTACTACATCTCTCCTCACTATGAATGTTGGCATATTTCTTCTTAGGTTTTCATTTCCTGTGTAAAACACTGTGTAATCATCTGCACCCAAAAAGTCCCATTCCTCTCCACTTTAGCTCATTCAACCCAAGTATTGTAATGTTGATACATTCAATTTCTTGTTTTACTATGCCTAGATTCTATATTATGTGTTGTGCAGCTTTGGATTCTGAGCTTGTCAATAGCTGAATGCCTTTTTGGCTTGTGCCCAGTTGTGCCATTAGCCACAGCACTACTCATAGTTGTCCTAGCTCATCAAAAGCCATCAGACCAGGGAGTTCCATCTTCTGGCACTACCTCTTATTTCATTTTGGATTGTGTCATCACAGGATTTTGGTGCTAAAAGACATTCAAAAGGAGTTTACTGTGCCTATTTTTGTGCAGTATTAACAAATGTTAGCTATGGTGCCACTGTTGTTGACTCTGAGAAATACTCCACCAGTGTCACCAGCCACTACTGCTGCTACCCAGTAGCTGTTTGGCACATTTAATCTAGCTCTTCAGCAAAAGTCTGTCTGACATCAGAGACGCTACCAGCAACACTGCTGCCATTAGTATAACTTCATGCCTCACAGGAGCATGTAATCCCACCACTTGGAAAGGTAGTAAAACAAATTCATTTAGAAGCTGGAAGGCATATGTCTTCATACCTTCCTAAAAGCATAGAGAGTAGGAACTGATCGCAACTCTAAGGGCACTCCCTCCCACGATCTGCAAACAAATGAAAGTACCACTGGATGTAGGAAAGCTCTTGGGAACAACAAAAGAGAACTGTCTTATGTTTGAACATAAACAATAAATAAAAGTATAAATACATAAATTCACTCCTGGAAAATTTTACATACCCGAACGCCCAGGTTTACCAGTCACAGTGTTTGGTGGCAAAGGTTTTCTTCGAACTGGTGTAGGTTTGGCAGGAACTAAGGGAGGTCGTGGAGGGTCAGGTGGTGTAGCTACTGTATAACGTTACAAGACACCACTGTTAACGGAGGAACTCTCACACCACGTAATCAGAAAGAGAAAAATGGCTAATAGCTACACTTCTCAAGCAAAAATTTAAGGCATGAGCTTCAGCGATAAGAACTGCAAAAGAACACAAAACATATACAGGGAAGAGCTGAAAGGGGTTATTTTGAGCTTTTTCATTTCTTGCATGAAAGTATGCATGCTTTCAGCATTAGACCAAATAACAGCATAGCAAGGCAGCTAAGCCAGTTCACCAAAATGTATGCTTCTTGTTCAGTTAAAAACCTTTATAGTGTTTTGGCATGGTATTATATTGAGGGAATATACAATTATCTGTTGTAATTAAATGGTGTTAGTAAGACAGTTAGACCAAGGTAAGAACAATGCTCATTGTTTTCTATGGATATAACCACTGCTTTGCCTACTGAAATTAGAATAAATCATAGAATCATTGAATCAGAAGAGACCACAAAGGCAATTCAGTCCAACCCCCATCATGCAGGAATACACAGTCAAAGCACTCTCAACAAATGGCCATTCAGTCTCTGTTTAAAAACCTCCAAAGAAGAAGAATGATGAAGCAAGTGGAAAAGTAGTGACCTTAGGAATGGATCAGTGAGGGGTCACTGCCAAAGAGCTTTTAACCAATGTGTACTGGAACCAGGACTCATGGGGTCACTCTTGGACTCTCCTAATCCCCACAGCAACTGAAGGGGAAATGGGGTTCCCCAGCTATGATGTATTGCTATAAACCAGTGGTTCCCAACCACTGGTCCTCAAGATGTTTTGGATGTCAGCTCCCATAATTCCTGCATGTTGGTCAAGTTGGCTGGGACTTCTGGAATCTGAAGTCCAAAACAAATGGAGAACCAAAGGTTGGGAACCACTGCTATAAACTATCTCTGTTTTAATCTAAAGTATTAGAAAGTGGCTGTAAAAACATCTATTCCTCATACAGATGAATATTTATAGCAACAATTTTAAATTAACACAATGAGCTGCACTTTTGTATTCTTCATGGGGCTATAGGTACTCTGCACTTAATATGTAATTCTTTTCCACCAGGAGAATTTCATGTCTAGGTGGTCTGCATTTCTGGTTTGCTGAATTAAATACACTCAGTAGAGGAATAGCTGGCTTGCAATGTCTCAGATATAGCAGCATCTTGTGTTCAGTAAGCCATCTATATTGCTGCCTACAGCAGTTTTTAATAAAAAATATATTTCCCATCTTCTGCCCACTGTCATGCCCAACTAGCATGCTTATGCAAGGGGCCAAAGAAGAACTGTATGTTTTCAGAGGCAGAAGTAACTGTACTCACTTTGATTCCAGGAGTTGCAATAATGAAATAAGAATACTTAAATTTCATTTGGTCCTAATTCTTCATAGACCTATTTTATGCTGCAGTTCCTTAATTAATAAATGATACAATTATTCCTTTGCTTAAGTGGATATCTTAACTGCCAGCAGTTGTCTTTTTTGCACAAATAATGAATCCCACTGTCCTTTACCAGGATTTTAAAAAAATCTGTAGTTAACCATTTTAAAAGCCTTTGTTTCCATGCACTCTTTCCAAGCTTTAATGCTAAATAGAATTCAATCAGACAAGCTTTCAAAACGCATCAGTATAAAAACAAGCTCATGCATAGCTTCAGAGATATTGTAATACATGAATGAAAGACCAGAAAACAGAAATGCCAAGGCAGTACTTAGTACCAATATGATGGATGCAAATTAATATAGTGTATCATTTTTTCTACAGAAGGACACCTGTTCCTAACATTATTATAAATTGATTTTATTTCTTGAATTTATACCAGTTATATCAATTATCAATTATGTAATTAAATAATGTTTAATTATGACTTCAGTTTGCAAACACTTATTGGAGAGTAAGTCACAAGACTCAATGGAATTTCCCCTTTCAGGGCTGTTAATTAGTTAACCAATATTTTGTACTAGATGACTCCAGTAGTCTGGAGCCTAAAAATTATAAGCACCATGTGGCAAAGGACATTCTGGCTCCTTGGTCCCTTTATAACTCCCTGTGGCTCTGTTCCTAGGGAATGGGAAATGTTTAGAACCAGTGAGGATGCAGAATTCTAAACTCTGTGTTATGTCTGGAAAATCAGTGTGTAAAGGGATCGAGCATATTTGAAACTAAATGAAAGAAAGAAGTTGGTAAAACAAGCTTTTGCAGACTGTAATATATTTGAGTCTGCATCTGAGAAATAGACTCAAGTCTATGAAAACTCTTGCTATCTGTGTCTTTCTTTCAGTTAATCTCAAGATCCCTTTACACAAATACGGTTGTATTGAGGGAAGCTACACATGAAACAACATTCAAGACTAATCTGGCTCCCTTTAGTGCATGCAAAAGTGCCTAATGACCTAAATCCAAGATTTCACTTAGTGGCATTTGGTTGGTGATGGAGGAAGGGTAAAGAACTTCAATTTACTCCTGTCACCTTGTACTTTCTGGTGCAATGTCCTATGCTGTTGGAAGACTTTCCAGAACAGCATGAAAGGTGTTCCTGTGTTGTGTGGACAAAGGGGAAATGAGAAAAATTCCACACTACCATTTCCTCCAGTAGTAAGCTTTTTCTAGATCCTGATTATCTCTACTAGTGGAAAGAGTTCTTCTCCATTTACAGAGAAACAAGTTCATTTTTCTATAAATTTTCTATTTTAGGCGTTCTTCAATAGGCAACAAAATGCATTTAATAGTGACAATAAAGCATTGAAAGCTTAGGCCTTTTTTACTTCATTCATGAAACAGGTTCAACACATTGCAGAGCAAACAGATGTCCTGCTCACTTCTCTGTCCTATACTCTGCAAAGATTAACCACAGAGGAAAATAGAAAAAATTATATGTCATGTTCCATCACAGGATCAGGAACATTGATATATATATATATATATATATATATATATATATATATATATATATATATATATATATGTCATATTGGCCTAAATCCAATGTGAGGCTTGTGGTAGTATTAACAGTTTTCAATCCTACCAAACATAGCTCTTTCTAAGGCTTAGGAATTTTTGGCACAGCTAAAAAATGCGACTTACCTTGCCCGGTTTGAATCCTTTCCCAATGCCGCCTCCTGCCTAAAACCTGGCTAGAAGCTCAGCTAGCGGTTTTCCAAGTTGGGAGCTTCCCAGCTTTGCAAATCAGCCAGTTGAGTTTGGATTCTAGCCAGGTTTTCGATGGGTTTTAGGTGGGAGGCAGCATTGGTGGCAAAATGCAAGTGATAATATTCAGCTGCATCTCATTGTGTCTCATTTTTTAGCTGTGCAAAAAACTCCTTAGAATCTACTCTGGAGTTTCCTAGACATCCAGAACAGGTATTTTTGGGTGAAGATGGGCTAAAGGAAAATGATGGATTGTCCCCTTCTGCTTGCACTCATGGAAGCTTCTTCAGAAAGCACACCGAAAAAATTTCTTTGATTTTTTGCCCATTCTGCCAAGAGCCTTCCCCCCTCTCTCTGTGTGAGAGAGCAAGAGATTGAGAGATCTTCAAGACCTGAACATGTTCACAAGTCTATGAATGTTATCATTTTAAAACTTATATCTTAAACTATTTATGTTGCTGGAGAAAGAAAAAAGTAATCTTACCAGGGTCTGATTTTTTTCTTACAACTGAGGAATGAAGTGATGTGTTGGAGCTTATACTAGAACTTGTGCTGGAAAGCCTGACAGCATCCTGGTTGGTTAATTTGTCACCTATGAGGGAAAAAAATTAAATACATGTACTACAGAAAATGTCCAGACAAAGTTATCTAACCTAGTGAATTTCTACAAACTACACAGAAAGACCAATGAGTGTAGCCAGTCATCTAATGGCAAGTGTACATTATACATATTAAGTCCTGTAAATCCATAATTTTACCAATCCCTCAAATATGTGGACTGTTTGCAAGCTTGAAAAGTTCAAAACTCAGAGTTAGGATAAACAAGAACATTAAGCTGATAAAATATTACAAAATTTATCCAGAATTGTGTGGGCTGATGTTATTTTGATTATAATTTGAATGAAACAAATGTCTGACTTGTAACACCTAAAGTGTGTAAAATCTGTTTCACACCAAGTTCCTTGCAAAGTAGACCAAAACCAGGAACTTAAAAAACCCCACACCCACCAGACCCTGAAGTTTGCCAGTCAGTCTTAAATTTGGTTGAAAATGTTCATGATGTCAACCTAAGACTAAATATCAAGTCTGGTCAAAATAGAATGAGTGTATATATTAGAGCATTCATTCATTCAATCTTACCCCACCTCCCCCCGAATTCTGAAGTGTTTTGCTTGGGAGACACTTGATGTAGCTGTTAATCTCCACTTTTCTGGAGCAGCCCTATGTAAAGCACATTACAATAGTCTAACTGAATGGTAACTAAGGCATGATGCCTTGATATCATTGGAGAGGCGGGATGATGATGATGATGATGATGATGATGATGATGATGATGATGATGATGA
>NC_056524.1:44384849-44412898 GCF_019175285.1 Sceloporus undulatus
CACATTGGCCAGATCTGCCTTCCCCAAGAAAGGGCACAGCTGGCACACTAGCTGAAACTGGGCAAAGGCAATTCTGGCCAATGCAGCGATCCGGTTTTCTAGGAGTGATGGGTCCAAGAGCACATCCAAGCTGTAAACCTGTTTTACAGAGGGAGAGCAATCCCACCCAGAACATGTTGCAATCCCAATCCCAGGTTGGTTTTCCTACTGACCAGTAGCACTTCTGTCTTATCTGGATTAAGCCTCAGGCTGCATCTGCACTGCAGAATTAATGCAATGTGACTATCATGGCTTAATGCTATGGAATTCTGAGATTTGTAGTTTTGTGAGATATTTAGCCTTCTCTGGTGCCCCAACAAACTACATATCCCAGGATTCCATAACATTGAGCCATGATATAAAGTGGTAACAAACTACATTAATTCTGCAGTATGGTAGCAGCCTCAGTCTATTCACCCGCATCTAGTCCTTTCCTGCCTTTATTGTAAATGTACATATCATTTATTGTAAGGAATGTTCCTTATGTGAGATCCAGACAGCTTATTCCTAATAGGACTGGCAGGTGTCTCTTATTATAATGGACACTCCCATTTGACAGTTGGAATTCTTTTTATATACTGTAGACCAAACTAGATACAATTTTTGGGGGGAAGTAGGCCCTTTATATAGGCAGACATGTGTATACATCACAAAAGTCAACAATCTGTTAATTTTACAAGGAAATACATGGCTTAGGTTAACTGAAATCTATACTTTCATTTGGTATTTAGGTATAATACAAACTTGTTAATAGCTTCTGTCAATCCTGCATGTCATGAATTTCGACTGTCTCTTATTGCTATTTTAAAAACCTAGCAACACTAGTTTCAGTAGCTATATCCTCCATATTCAGTGAGTTATTTATTTTAACACTCAGCTTTCTTTCAATGAGATTTAGGTAGTATATATGTGTTGTTGTTGTTTGCCCATTTTTATCCCCACAAAAATTCTATGTGAGAGGTGCGTTTTAGAGACAATGAAAGGGCCAATGACACACAGTGGATTACGCAGCTGAGTGGAGTTTTGAACCTGGGTCTCTCCAATCCTAGTCTAATTCTCTGATTACTATAACAAAGTGTCTCCAAACAGTTTTGGCAATCTCCATTCTCCCTCACTAATCCCTGCAACATTTCCAAATCCTGGAAGAGGGTTCTTAGGGGAATGATAGAAGAAGGGAGTGTGAGAAAGTCATTTTTTGTCCATCCAGTGCTGCCAGAAAGTTTCTGTATCCAAATCCACAGATGCAGAGATCTTTCTCCTTTGAATGCTGTGCTTTTAATCTGAGAAAATGTTATTGTGGTTTTAATTTGTAACTAGCTGGAGTGTCACCATCAGGAAAACACAAGGCATTTTAAGACAATGTTTTATTCATGAGACAGACATTCTGATTTAATTATCTGACACCAGGATGCTGTATGAGGATTGTGTTTGTGCTTATTCCTTGACTAATCCCTGTAAATCCACACATCAGACTGCCAGTCCAAATGGCAGACTGTGAAGGGAACAGTGTGGAAAACACACAGCATCTCTGATCCTCTTTTGCGGAATGGAATTTTTCCTTCTGTACGTCTGGTTGATCATCACACCACACAACTCGCAGCATGAGAAGGTGCTATGTTCTAATATTTATATACTTATCAAAGCCTATGTAGAAATCAGTGATGAATGATTACTTTTGCTAAACCAAGTTGACACTTAACAGAAACTTTAATTGTGTTTTGATCTATTCCATTTGTATAGCTTGTATCTTTTTCTGGATGATATTACATAAAGAACAAATAAATGAACATAGCTGGGAAATGGAAAACTGAAGTCCATCACCATTCTAAAACTGATTTTTTTTTTTTAAAAATGAAGACAATCTTTAACTGGCATTTTTGAGCAGGACCCCAGCACCATGGCAAACCCCTTTATTGATGCCTGCTCTGAGCTGCTGCATCTAACTTGGAATTTCAAGCAGCATCGGGTGGTACTGCTCTGGGGCATTATGAGAATTTAAAAGGGCTAGACACCCAGGCATGCCGTGGTGTTAGAAAAATGCTATCATCACAAGATAAATGGTCAAGTCCAACTTAAAGAGGAGGGAGGCACAACAGGAAATTTTGCCCAGGGATCTCCCATATACATACCCAGCCCTGGTCATTGGTTCATTGGACATATCACCTAGCAAGAAGATGCCTAGATCCAGGTGCTGTGCCAAATGAGTGTCAAAAAGCCACCATGGCAGCTAGGGTGCCCTTTTCGTGGTGCAAAAAGGAGCCGCTTTTTGTGGCTTCTTTTTGCGCTGCGGAAGGGCCGATCTGGTGAGGAAAGATGTGGCATGGAACTGCCCTTAGGGGCCGTCTGTTGAGCCCCTTACTTCACATTTCCTAGTCCAGACATAAAGTTTGAAAGATGGAAAAATATGTATTTTTTTCAGCTCTATGTAAAACAGAGATAGGGATCATGTGGACCACCATATGTAATTCCCACCGGCTCTGGGCAGAATAGTTAATGTTGAAGGGTGATAGGAGCTGCATTCCACCAACTTCTAAAGGGCCATATATCCCCCACTGCAATAGGTTTTGTCAATTAAATTTTTTCAACTTCTAAAAGAATAGCATCATGGCATGAAAATAAAATGATGAGGCACATGCTTATATGTCTTATTTTATTTTAAATCTTTATTAATTCAGTGCTTCTGAATGATTCAGCTTGTTGATACTTGACTAGCTTTAAAAGTTCTATCCTATTCCTACTAAAACATTTGCTACTAACATTTCCTTTGATTTGGCAATGCTTATTAATAACTGCCAGCAGTATACAAGAAGACTACATAAAGGTCACTAGCCAAATTACTAAGCAAAAACAGTTATTACATCTGAGAGTATGGAATAATTTATCTAACATCATTTGGAACAAGCTTTAAAATCCAAGCAACCTGACCTATTTAACACAGTTTATCCCCATTAATTCTCCATATAATTGTAAAAAATTATTTGTACTGTCTTCATAACCTGTGATGGAACTTCATTTTTCAGACAGCAATTAACTGAAACGCAAGATTTCATTTGCCAACCCACCCCTGAGCACATTGAATGGTAATTACATTAAATCCAGAAACTAAATGCATTATTAATAAGTAAGCTTCCATTATTTCAGTTTGATTTTCTTTGAGTTAACTGCACTTAGGATTGCATCCAATTCACAGTTTTACTAAGTATAAAAATAATATATATATAATTCTGACATTCAACAGGTCTGTCTAATCTAGTTCAGCTGTTGCTGTTATGTGTTTTCAAGTTTTGATTTATGATTATTCTAAAATGAAACTATCATGGGATTTTCTTGACAAGATTTGTTCGGGGGGGGGTTGTCTTTGCTTTCTTCTGAGGTGTGACTTTCCTAAGGCCACCTAGGGGGTTTCCACAGCTGAACAGGGATTTGAACCAGAGTCATAGCCATATGTTTCCAGTCATAGCCCAGTGCTTAAACTACCACACCACTCTGGCTGTCCCAGTTCAGTTAGAAACATTAAACACTTAAGTGTCTTTCAACAGAGAGAAGGAGGGAGGAAGGTAACTGAAGAGAAAGAAAAGAAGAGACACAAAATGGAACAGAAACTCAACTGATCTTGCTCATCTCAGGGACAATAGTTAAGAATACCATGTAAATATTACCTCTTGATGGTTTATTCCATGTTGGTCCTCCAGGTGTTCGTGTTCTACCTGGAACAGGTGTTGTTTTACTTACAACTGAAAAGACAAGAACACCAAATGGTGGCAAGTCATTTTTTTACTATTATAAAACTTGTACTGTTTGCTCTAAGTAGGAAAGAAATTTTATGGATACATGTTTGTTAGGTTCTCTCTTGCTGTAAAAAAAAAAAAAAAAAAGAAAGAAAAAAGAAAAGCCACTGTTTGATTTTGGGGGGAGGGTCTGGTTTCCCTCTCCATATTACAGACTACTCAATTCCTCATCTTTCAGTCATAGTTTGACAGTCTGAAAGGACTATCATAGTGAAGAGTGGAATCTTCTTGCATCTCAGTCCAATCCACTGTTGTGGCCAAACTCAGAAACATGTAAGTTTATTGCACACCATTTTCAGAGTGTTCTGGGCATGGGTTGGGATTGGCACGCAACGTGTGAGAATGGGTGTTACCGCACAGGAGAATACCATCAATGCTGCCAGGAGTCCCCAAGCGGTTCCCTATCCATGTTATGGCAGCCGATTTTGAAGAACGAAGGTTAAATGCATCTGGTGCATGGCGCCCCCTCACCGAATTGCTTCAGTGAATTGATTTAAGTGGGAACCAGGGTCATTTGAACTGGTTCAAACCAAATTATGATTTGGTTTAAAAGGTAGTGGGAATGAGGTCTCAGAAGACTCTGTTCTGTCTTCATAGGTTGGGTCTGGTCTCCTTGATGTGACCTTTACCCTTACAGGACTTCTCTTCTGGTGGGACAGGTGTAGGATCAGAACAAACCTACTGTTCTGATTTGGATGGCCATATTGAAACAAACAAAAGCCTCAGTAATAATCACATTGAATACAGGTGCTGCAAGGAGTGTTTTCAAGTTTCCAGGGGACCTACAAATTGTCAATTGTATCTTATCTTAGATGTTTAAAGCACTCCCAAGCTAAAAGCTGGAGTGCTGAAACAAACACAATTTTGATAGGAATGCACTGTCTGGTTCTCGCCCAAACAGTGCTGTGGCCATTTGTGAAGAAAATCCTCCTGATGCAGTCCACACAATGCTTAAAGAAAGGTTATGAGGCCATAGGCTTTTGTGCTGATATTCTTCCGTCAAAAACTAAGCAGGAATGGAGTCCTTCTAGGAAACATTTAGGACAAAGCTCCCTTATTATGTGACTAACTTTACTATCTACCCTTTAACTATTCTAATGTTTTAAAAAATACCTAATTGTGATTTTTTTGTTGTTAACTGCCTTCAGGTCTACTCCAACTCATGGTGATCCTGTCAATGAGACATCTCCAAGATACCCTATCCTCCTCTGTTCTACTCAGATCCTGTCTGTGGCCTTCCTGATTGAGTCCAGCCATCTGGCATGAGGTCTTCCTCTCTTTCTATTACTAATGTGTCCTGCTTTCTTATGTTATGTCTGTTTCATCATCTTGGCTTCAAAGGAGAGTTCAGGCTTGTTCTGTTCTAGGACCCATTTGTTTGTCTTTTGGGCTGTCCACAGTATTTTCAGTACTCTTCTCCACCACCACATCTCAAATGAATTGATTTTCTTCCTATCTGATTTCTTCACTGTCCAGCTGTCACATCCATGGGGATACAGTGACTTTCATGATTCTAACTTTAGTATTCAGTTGTATATCTTTACATGCTACGTGCGGCTGCCTTTGAAGAGTGTTCGGAAACTTCAGCTGGTCCAAAGAGCTGCAGCCAGGCTGTTAACTGATGCAGGTTACAGAGACACACAATGCCCCTATTGAAACAGCTCAATTGACTGCCAATTTGTTTCTAGGCACAATTGAAAGTGCTGGTTATGACCTATAAAGCCCAATATGGTTCAGGTCCACACTATTTTGAAGGCCGTTTCTCCCTGTATGAACTGGCCCGGGCTCTGAGATCCTCCCTCCCACCACTATCATAAGCATAGTTGGTGGGGATGTAAGAGAGGGCCTTCTTGGTGGCTATCCCTAGACCTAGAACTCCCTTCCCAGGGAGGCCAGAATGAATCCCTCCTTATTGGCCTTCTCCTGGCAGGTTAAGACCTACTTGTTCAGACAGGCTTTTAAAACAGAATGTTTGTAAACGACAGGCTTGGGATGTTGTTTCATTTTAAAATGTGTGATACAGTTTTATCTTTTTAAAATGTATTTTATTCTTTTAATAGCTATCTATTTTAATATTGTAATAATTTAATTCCTTTTTAATACACCTCTTTTCTATGTTTTTAATTGTATTGTTCTCTTAATATTGTGAAGCTGCTCTGAGTCCCAATTCTGGGAAAAGAGAGGGATATAAATAAACATAAAAACAACAACAACAACAACAATGTCTTTAGGATCTAGTCTAGTTGTTTCCCTGCATCCCTTACTATTCCTAGTCTTCTTATTTCTTGATTGTAGTCTCTGTTCTGGTCAATATTTGATCCAAATATGGAATTTTTTTTAACTATTTCAATTTCTTTGTTAGCTAGGTTGAAGTTATGTAGATCCTCTATGGTAATTATTTTTGTTTTCTTTATGTTCAGCTGTAAGCCTTCCTTTGCACTTTCTTCTTTAACTTTCTCTGATGATTTTCCCAAGGCTATCATGTTTTCTGCTAGTATTATGGTATCGTCTGTATATTTTAGATTGCTGATGTTCCTCCTATCTTCACTACACTATCTTCTGAGTCTAAACCTGCTCTTCTTGTGATATTTTCTGTTTACAGGTTGAACAAATAGGGAGAGTGCATGCAGGCTTGCCTGAACCCTTTGCCAACTGGGCAAACTGTAAAGACTAACTTACAAGAATATTTAAAAAGATATATATATATATATTACCATGCCTGAAAGGTGATTTATCAGTTGTCTTAGGTTTCACTGTAGTGACATATAGTTTATATGGTGCTATTAGAAAGAAATAAAAACATAGTTTAATTTTCAAGAACATGATAAATAGTAAAGAAAATATACAGTATGAAAGAGGCTCCAAATTCTACAACTGCAAGAAAAATGGGCATGTTTCACAATGTATAGAATTACCCAAGATCTATATGAAAGACTTATACAAATTTACAAAGCATTTATACAATCCAGACCACAATTTCTTTGCACACAACCCCTAGTCCAAATATTTGAGAAGTTATTAAATATGTCAAACATGTTTACAGCTCAGGACTTCACCATTTCTCTAGACTTCATACTACACTCATATAACCCAGAGAACCATAGCATTCTTTATCATATCTTCATACATTGCATAAATGGTACCCTATAATGCTTTGGCTAAGACACTGAGCTGCAGTGTCCTAAGTAAATTCTAACCACATGCTTTTCTTATGAACACTGTAAGTAGCTTTAGGCAAGCAAATATTTCATTATTTCAGCTCTGGGAAAAATTAGGCTTGAAGCCCCCTCCCCTTCCCCAAACCTCATTTTCTTTATTCATTTTTTATTTTTTGCTTTAAAAAGATCCTAACCCCTCCTCCCTTTGGGTGGGAGCAATTTTGCATGCCCCTTGGCTGTTTTAGGCCCAAGAGAGACTTTTTTCAGTCTGCATGTAAACCTGAAATTAAAATGTTTGAGGATGGAATGGGTAGCCCCTCTGAAATTCTGTGGGATAAATACAACCTCACAGCCCACAGAGTCGCCCACCCTTGCTTTAGGTCCTCATAATATGAGGATACCAGTACTAGTATCCTCATATTATCTACTTTACAAGGTTGTTATACTGATAATGTAAATAAAGTGTGACAAATACTGTAAATTGATTGACCACCTAAGTGCTGGACTTATCTGTACAAAATATAATGGGGGGAAATCAATTCACATTCATAAACTCATGTGGAATTTGCCATAAGGCAGTAAATACACAGGGCATGCAACAACACTTGAAGAAGACATTCAGATTCCAAGGGGAAACTGAAAGGCAACTGCAGAAAAGGAAAGTCTCTATCAAAATATATTTTTATCAATAGATATTCTCTATTTTAATTCAATATCCAAGGTGCCTTAGTTGATTATCAAAACCAAAACTAGGGTTCTACATGACTATAGGAACTTTGAAAGTCTTATCATGCATTACTTTCCTGAATTGTAAGTACTGAGCTAGCTGGGAGCCAGAGGACTGGTTTGAATGCTTATCAAAAAGCAGGATCAAATCAGTCAATCGATAAACGAATAAAGCAGAATCAAATATTTCTGCACCATAGCTTGGAAAAGTTATCTTTTGGACTGTAACTCCTAAAACTCCGGTATAATAATAATAAAAAGAAACATTTCCAAACTCTGTTCTGCAGTCATGCCCACCCACCACCCCTGCAAATTATTTTTTAGACAATTGTGTCTGAAAGTGATTCACTCTAATCCAGAAAAAAGGTCTGAAATGCAAGTACAAAAGGATGTGATTTTTTTTTTAAAAAGGTGGGTTACAATGTATATATTATTAAATGCAAACTACATATTTAAGGTTCATGGGATGTTTAACAAAAACCACAAATACTGAATGAATTCAAAAGGGATGGAACCATATAAATTACCATTTTTCAAATGTGGACTTTCAGTTGTTGTTACATCGCTACGGGGCTTGGTAGAAACTAAAAACAAAACATTTGAAGTTGTTAATTATAAATGATGACTTCATTAAATGGAATGCTATGAAGTTCGAACAACAAGTACAACCTTTTCAAAGAAATTTGGAAGTTAAAACATCCACTGCTGGAATCCTGGCAGAATGTCATGCTTTCATAGAAGATGGACCCTTTGATTCAAAGAGGAGTTTTAGAATTAACAAGCCCAGATAGATAAGAGCACCTGATGACAATCACAGTTTATACAGGAGGCTATGATTTCTAGATGAAATAGCAAAGACATGATCTGGAACCAGTAAAAAAAAATAATGTTCTGTAGCACCATCAAGATGGAAAGAAATAAGTTAAATCTCATTCTCCCTCTCCCTCTCCCTCCCCTCTCTTATACATGTACAGAGTGCATGTATCCTGTAAGAAAGACAAGTAGATAAAACAGATCAGCCAGCTTCAAGAAAACAAACAAACAAACAAACAAACAAACAAACAAGCAAACATATAAATAAATATTACCCAAAAGATCTTTGGGATGATTGAAAACAGGAATATGAAGGTTAATTGCTCCTGGATACGTTGGGTATATCACAGCTGGTGCTAGGGGGAACAAAAGAGGAATGGCACTTGGGATAAGGCAGAGTTTGTTCAATGTAAGAAAAAAAATAATCATAAGAAACAACGTTTTGTCCCCAAAATACATTTTTATTTTACCATAATTTATCCTTTTCTCTGTGTTCAGAGCAACCATGACAACTTATTTCAGTGATAAAATGTCAACATCAAAACCAGTTGTTATTGAGTGCCTTCAAGTCATTTCCAGCTTAAGGTGACTCTAGTAACTGGATTTAAGCCAATAAGACAGTTTAAAAATCAGCTTGAAACAACTGTACAGTTATGCACTAAATGTTGGATTTCTGCCTATGTTCTATGCTAGGTTGAGGTCTTTAAATTTATGTGTTTAAATGGTTTTATGTGTTTTAATCTGTTGCACCCCACCTTGAGCACTGGGGAGAGGCAGTAATAAATAACAACAGCAACAATAGATGGCCAAAAGGGGATCTGATGATTCGATATTGCAGAGCCATGACATCAATACTGTCTTTCATACACAACTGTCTTTGATTTAAGATAAAAGCACAAAAAGCATGACCCTTGAGACCGAACTTAAAGCTCCTGTACAGGAGTGGGAAGTCCTTAATGTAACCAATTCCCAGTCTGTTTATGCTCTAAAGTTTCACCAAAACCTTGTAAGATTATATACTCTGACAACTGTGTAGCACACAAAATTCTAACTGCTGCATTTTGGAGCTACTCCTTAGCTCTACTACATCCCATTTAGTCATACAGTGGTACCCTGGGATACGAATTGATCGCGTTACGAAATTTCCGGGATACGAAAAAGTTAGATTGGAAAAAACTGTTCCGGGATACGATGTTTTTTTCGGGTTACGAAATTTTTTCGGCGCGAAATTCAAACGGAAAGCGCGGCTAGTGGCTTTCCAGCGCTAACGGAAAGCCTTTTCGGGTTGCGAAATGTATCGGGTTACGAACGGAGCGGCGGAACGAATTAATTTCGTAACCTGAGGTAGCACTGTATATCTTATGTCCTTCAAATTGTAAGTCTTTGCCCTGGTGTGTGCGATCTTTCTTTAACTGTAAACATTACAAATGCTAGTTGTAAATTAATCCTAAAAAGAGAAAATGCACTCTCCTTCTTGTGTCATATGTAACATTTGTTAACAAATGGCAGACTTTTAAAATCCTCCACTTTCAGAATATTTTCATTACAGTATAATCCACTATAAACCTGATTGGAACAAGATGCTATTAACTTGCCTTAAGACAAGTACTATTAAATTATTTTGCAAGCCTGCTAAAATCCTACCTACACAATAGTAAAAAGAATGCAATTACCAGGTTTACTCAGAAGAACATCTAGTTTGCCAGATGTTTTGGGTTTAGAAGAAATAAACCATGTTTCTTTTGGAGCTAGAAAAAAAAAGAATGGGATTGTTATTGTATTATTTAGAAATCATAGACCCATGCTATGTTTAGTTCAAATAAAAGTACATGTCTTAAAAACATTAAGTAAAAGAAAATACTGAGTCCATGTGTTTCTGACAGCTGATTAAAAAGGTATGGAAAATTAGAAAACAGTGCCACGATACACAGTGACTGATGGTGAAGAATGATATGCTTTGAGGATATCAATAGCTCAGGTTTAGAAATGAGAAGGAAGAGGAAGAGAAGAAGTTGTTGTTGTTAAATGATGTTCTGAGCTCCAGAAAAGACATTCCTAAAGCAGACATGAGACAACAAAGCAAAAGAAAAACATATATGAAAAAGAAGGAAGTACAATAAATGGGATGTTACAACATCAAACAATGTCACAAATTATTTTTGATGCTGAAAAGAGAATGTACAGCAAATTAACTTCACCATGGATGTTTTACCCATAGCTGTCTTTATTTGTTCAGAAGATAGGGTAGGTTTTATTACAAACGGTTGAGAGGTTGTTTGATGTACTGCTGTTGGAAGGAAAAAGTGAACATCTTTATAAAGCTGGAATAAAAGAAATGTTAAGATGTAATACAAAAATTAAAATTACACTGGGAATAGAAGCAGCTCCCCCCCATTGCAAATAGTAGTTTTGGAGGGAATTTTCCAATGTGTGATGAAGCAAAGGGAAAGACGGAACGGCTATTTCACCCATGTCCTCATCCACTGGAATCTAGGGCTACCTCTGACAGCTATTTAAAACAAATACTATTGAAAAAATGTAGAAATTTCAGAAGTACAATGTAATGGGAATAAATGAAAAAAATAATTGATAAGATTTATCCTTTATGTGTGTGTGTTTATGCATTCAAGTCTCCTTTTGCAATGCCAGGAATTTCATAGGTAAGCTTGCTGCAGAATCTAGGGCTGATCAGAAAAGGAAACACTCTATAATAGCCACACAATGGGTAGGCAAAGTCCAGCTAATGGATTTCCAAGCCTCCACAATGCTCTCCAAAATCTCTCTCCTCCCATTTCCCCACTATTTTTGCACATCTGGGGTGCTTGTGCAACCCACTTCAAGGTACTGGGAATGAACATTTAGTCTCTAGGCCCACCAGAGTTTTTCACCTTGATCTACGTGGCCTCTAGATTAGTTCCCTGAAAGACGTACATGCCTGTATGTGTATATATGTTTGTGTACACCCACATATTCATAAATACGGCTATTAAAAACATGGAAATACAGTCAGCCCTCCATATCCACGGATTTTTTATCCATGGATTCAAGCATCCACTGTTTGAAAATATTGAAAAAATGTATAAATTCCAAACAGCAAACCTTGATTTTGCCATTTTAAATAAGAGGCACCATTTTACTATGCCATTATATTTAATGGGACTTGAGCATCCACAGATTTTGTTATCCACAGGGTGGGTGGGCATCGTGGAACCAAACCCCAGCAGATACAAAGGGCCCATTGTACTACTACTGTAGGAAGTCTGTAATGTCAACAGTCAGTCTTAAATCCTTTCCCAAATAGCAGCTTAGCTAACTGGGCATGGGGTACAGCAATAGGGGCACATTGTGGCATTCCAGATGTTTTCCCACTGCAGCTCTCCTAATTCTACACCACTGGCTAGGTTAGCTAAAGCTAATGGGAACTATAGTCTAACATCTGGAGGGCCGTCACTGCCACTCCTGGTAAGGAGGGAGACACTCTAGTTTAGCGGTTGAAGTTTAAGAAATTCTTCCAAAAAGAAAAAAGCCCAGACTTCCAAGACAGTTCCCTTGACATTTCTGTCTTCTCAGGTCAGGACTGATGCTAAATCTGGAAACTATATAATAGTTTCCACAGAAGACAAGGGACGGGGATATCATATTTTACCCGTATGACTGTAGCTGCTCAAGCATAACCAGGAGGAATTTGGCTATTTTACTCTAAAAAGGAGGAAAGTGCGGGTTGGCTAACAATAGAATTATATGAATGTATAGAATTACAGAAGTGACTCAATTACCAGGTTTTGTTTCTAGCATTCTTGGCTTGGTAGATGGCTTTGATTTATTAGGAATGAACTGTTCCAATGTTGAAGCTGAAATAAAAATTTAAACCTGGATTTTAAACCACAAGAACATATTTGTCCCTCAGCTAAGTAAAGTAACCATGGAAACCAAGTAGGAGAAAATCATTATTAGAAGTATTATTACAATCATCATCATCATTATCATCATTATCATTTGAATGACAAATGTTCTCTCCATTAGTGTTCTCAGTCACATGAGAACAGAAACAGGCAGAGTAATAATGTTAGGAACTGCTCTATAGTTTGTTTAGAGGGATTCTGGTTTTAGACTAAGGTCTAAAATCATGGAATCATAGAGTTGAAAAGGGCCACTTAGGCCAAAAACATATGGCCCTAAAAGGGTGACATCATGCTGCCCTTTGTGCACCAGATCAGAGCTGTGGCAACCACATGCTATGGCCCTGAGCTGGCATTTTTCCAGTTCAAAAAAACGCAGCAAAATGCAGTTCCTTTTTGAGCCAGAAAAAAGGTGCCCTTTTCACCACCACCACGGCTCTTCTCTGCTCCTGTGGCGGTGTCTAAATGCTATGCTGCAGGAGCATTCCCATGCTGCCTGCCATCTGGTCAGGTGGGTGGCATGACTATGACTTGGGGGGGAGTTGGGTGTGCGTTCACCACAAACCCAAGCCACCCCCAAGCTGGCTCTTACTGCCAGTCTGCTTTCCCTCTTAGTCCAAGCTCAATACACAATTAAAGCACTCCTGGAAAAAAAAAATGGCCGTCCAACCTTTATTTAAAGACCTCCAAAGAAGGACAGTTTGTCACTCTCTCAGGTAGTCCAGTCCACTGTCAAACAACTCTTCCTAATGTATAGGTGGTATGTCTCTTCTCATAATTTGAATGAACTGATTTCCGTTTTAGTCCCCGGAGCAAAAGAAAACACGCTCACTGCATTTTTTACATCAGTGCTTCTCAGGTTATCTGCTGTAGGGACTAGCAATTGTTTAGTGTCAGGGACTGGCACTAAATTTGTGTTCATTGGGTACAATTGTTTCTTTCTTTCCTGGAAAAATGTCAGGGACTGGCAGCCAATGGTTGAAGAACCAGAAGCAGTCTAGGAACCACTGCTTTGAGTAGCACTGTTCTGCATGACATGCCTTCTGATACTTAAAAATGGCTATCATATCACCTCTCAGTCTTCTCTTTCCCAAACTAAACATACCAGCTCCCTAAGTTGTTCTTCATAGGACTTAATTTCCAGAACTTTGCTCATCTTAAGAACTTTACCACACAAGGCTAAAAAGCAGAAATTTAACAGGATAAAAGTGTCTTTTGCTGGTACTTTTCACATGATGGTGTGTCCATCCCGTTGCCTCCCTGCATTCTATGTTATGGTAATGCACTTTTTCATAGATGGGAAAAACCCATCAACAGCTCAAAATAGCGTATTAACTCATATTTCTGATACCTTGCAGTAGCACACAAAAACTGTAAATCTGGATGGAATATTACAGATACTGCTGGTTTCAGTCCACATTTGTATAGGATGATCTGTTTGGAAGTCTGCACAAGCTATTTCTGTTTGCTTAGAGATTGTTCTGAGAATAGGCCTCTTAAAATATATCCTCTTTCCATATCCTCATGCCACCTAACTGAAACACAACATCCACCTGGTCTTTAACAACATAGAGAAGAATAGCGATATTTATGTAATACATGGCCTACAATGCAGTGTTAACAGCATACTTTTGTGTCCAAATGAATGTAGATTACAGATGGTAAACCGCACTTGTGTTTCACCAAATCTTGCACTTTGGTTCTGTATATATGGCGTATATAGTTCTTCATTTCATGCACCTCATGAGATAAGTTCTTCCATATGAAAACTGTCATCACAATTATAAACTACATAGGCTATGTGTGAGAAAACTGCCTGTGTGGCCATGGAGCTTTATTTGATGTTTTCACAGCAGCAGTTCTCACTGCTTTTTAAAGTGAATAGAAGCAGTGTTTCCTTTGCCATAGGGAATCTCTGCAGGATATTTTCAAAGTTCTGTCTGCTTATATGGTTTCCTCATCCCCTGCCTCAAGCTCTTTTAGACTGCAGGTTTAATCTTTTTCAAGATAATTATAGATGTTTTTGTAGCCTATTCTAAATACTTCTACAAAGTATATTATATCCAAGTAAGTAAAAAAAAATCATTTATTCATGGCCAAATGTGATATTTGTACTTTTAAAAAATGAATAAAGTAACTGATGTTTTTATATAGAAAGTGTGTTGAAACAAAATTAATCTTGCTGTCACTGATTCAAAGATTAAGACTGATGTGAAAATGCTGCTCCTTTAATAATTTCTTTATGTGAAAAAGCAACGTATTTTGTACCAAAGGGTAGTTGAGCATATGGAAAGGAAAACTGTGTATTAGTTGCCATGGTATGACACACACCTCTCCTGGGAATTTCTTCTGCAAATATTAAGAGAAAAACATGACTGTGAGCAAATACAATTACCCAGTGTTGCCTTTGCCTTTTCAGGAATATGAGGTATCATGGTAGTTATAAGGCCTGAAGAGAATGGAATTGTTTCTGGTGGGGAAAAATAGAGATATACTATGAGAGAATGAGAGAAAATTACAAAATCATTTGATACCACCATGCCAACATACATTCAAATCAATGTAAACATTACTCTCATATATTCTCATTCAGAGAGAGGGATGGAGAGAGAGAGCATAAAAATATTTTTGGCTATATATTTTACAATTTTTTTATATAGTAAAAGTTTATTGCTGTACCAAAAAACATAAACGTCTTTATGATCGTTTCCCCCTTTTGCTTTTTCACACTGAGCAGCAGCAACAGGTTGAATTAGATGATACAGCCCAAAACACTTCAGGCAGCTTCTTTAGAAAATCTTGGTAAAGTTTTATTCATTCCCCTTTTCTCCTATTTAAATGTCTTTCTAAAGGACCCTTTAACTATCCTCTGTATCAGAAATGGCTGAGTAGTTCTCTTTTTTCTATGAGGAAATTTTGTATCCTTGCCCCTAACAAGTGAGAGGTGGTAGTGGAAGCCACAGATGGCTCATTAACTATTTTGCAACTTAAAGAATGACTGACATCAGCAACCAGTTCTCTACAAGGCTCAGGACTTACCTAGTTGAGGAAACAAGCATGAGGACCCCTCAGCCCAAAATTAACAAGTGGGGTTCTCACCAAGGGGCCACAGTTTTTCTGTACATACTTCACTTTCTTGCTACCTGTACACTTCTTTATTGCTGCAGTTCAATATCATGGCAAACTGGGTTGATAGGCATAAGTTGTCAGCAAAAATAACTTTCACCCTTTCAGATGCTCTACTCTATCTTAACCCTAGAACATGTCTAGAGTAGTACTACTGATGAAATAACTTTGGAGTAAGTTACCTCGGTATAGCAGGCATAGTTCTAAATCTCTTTTAGTCCTGACTAGATTAGACCTACTGAATCAATTGTTGAATGGTAAGACAATGTGAAGGTAAAACCAACTGGTCCAATGGATCTTCTCTAGTTAGGACTCCAGGTGTGCTGACTCCTGCAATTTCCTCAAATGGGGGAAACTCGACAGAATAATTTGGGGAAATTACAGGGGTCACCACACATGGACTGAAATGGATGAGCTTCACCCAGGGAAAACCACCTTTGTGATCATGGCCTCACCCCTGTCATTATGAGATGGCTTGATTCAGTGGAAAAGATCGGAGTGGTCGGAAAGTGGAAGGCAGTAAGAAAGGGGAAGCTCATATTATTGGTGGGTTGCTTCAATAAAGGAAGCATGGCCCTGTGCTTGCAAAATACGAGTGCAGCTGTTAATAACAGGGTCTTTTAAAGGTCACTCATTCATAGGCTTACCACAAGTCAAATGTGACTTGAAGGTACATAACAACAAGCTGACTTGCATTATATGATTATGCTTTTTGTTTATATGCAGGGAGTGAAATAAATCCATTTATTAGTCCCAACACAGTAGTAAGTGGGATTGTTTTGTCCTTAAAGCTTTGGGCATTGTTTTGCCCATTGTCTTTTGATATCTGGTTGTGCCTTTATTTTTTCTTTAGAAGCTCAATAGCTGTTGCAAATAAACACTTCCGTGTGGTTAATGTATTGAAACAGCCGTTACTTTTTAAGAACATTCATGAACTGACTTCTTTAGACTATTATAGAATGGAAAAAATGACATGATTTTGAACTCCAATGTTCACAGAATATAAATCAGTTCTACTGTATTTCAGCATTGCTTCACCAGGAAATCCTTTTATTTAATTAAAAAAACCCTTAAAAACAAATGTGCTAGAAAATGAAGTACTTTAATACAGATAGAAATATTGCACTGTAACATTTTGATCAAATTTTCTATTTGCAAAAAAGAGAGCTTTTCTATACAGTCAGCCCTCGGTATCCGCAGTCTTGCCATCTGTGGAATCAAGCATCTGCGGATGGCAAGCCCATGTTGTCTCCAATGGCAGCACGTGCACATACCTGCACCACCATTAAGGACAGCCCCCATTGTCCCATGGCAATGCTTGTGCATGGACACAACACCATTAAGTTCCGTTGTCCCTCTGTTGCCCCTAACACAGCCGCATTGCCCCTGGAGACAATGGGGACTGTTGCTAATGGCAGCACAGCCATGGGCATGTGCCACCATTGAAGTTCCATTGTCTCTAATGGTGGTGTGGCCATGTGCACATGTCACCATTGGTGACAATGGAACTTGAGCATCCACAAATCTGGATATCTGTGCCTGGGGAGGGGGGAGATTCTAAAATGGACCCTCTACAGATACCTAGAGCCAACTGTACAACATTCCTCTAGGGCAGTTGTCCCCAAACCTTTTTGGGCTACCTTCTCCTTTTCTCTTGGTTGACAACCCTAGCAGTCCCCAACACCTATTTCTTGAGATTAGGTCTACTGTTCTACTGCAAATTCAAAACAACTAATCTAGCACTATAAAGTTAAATAAGTGTCTGTATATCACAAATAAAATGTAACTTTTAAAAACAATTTATTTAATGTTTTTATCAATCTGAAAAAAATGTACAACTTATCTGTAAAACACTGTCTTCATGTGAGTGAGATAGGTTGTGGGAACAGAGTGGGGAGAGGAAAAGATCACAGAGCAACAATGTTAAGTGTCTATTTGGCGCGTTACAGACCACCCCTTTGGGGCTTCAAGCCCCAAGGACACCCGGTGGCAGCGGGGAAGAGGAGAAAGGGGCCGCTCAGCCCCTTTCTCCCTTGTGTCGCTGGTGCAGCTGTCTAAAGACTGCGCCAGTGACGCAAATCGCGGAAGGAGCTCTGTTTTGGAGCTCCTTCTAGCGCTGCAGAAAGAGTGCTCTTTGTGCCCTTGCGCCGCGCAAAGACATCACGTCCGCACCGCCCCGTTTGGAGGCCGTGCGTTTGTGACATTGTAATGGCGGCCCCTATGTGTATAGGTCACCGCCATTTTGTACATCCTGGGGATGTACTAGGGTTAGGTGTGTGCATAAGGCACGCACTTTCCCTAACCCTAGTACATACCCAGGACATATTTTAAGCTCGTCTGTAATGGGCCTATGTCTTCTTTCCAACAGTCCCCCCAACACCAGTGTTAAGATGAGGCTAGCAGAGTGAGAAAGGCAGACAGGATAAAGTCCTAGGATTTTCACTGCCCCATCCCAGATCTGTCCCTTCTCACTTGCTGCCCCTCACTCCTGGAATCTCCTTCCCTCACAAGCATGGGTCATCATCTCTTTAACCAGCTTCAAAACTGAGTTAAAGACAATACTGTTCAGGGGAGCATTCCCAGACATTACACAATTGTTATCTAATGTTCTTTTAATTTGTTGTCTGCTACATTTATTGTTTGAATGTTAACAGGTATTAATATGTATTATATTTAATTATTTTTGTAGAATGTATGCCATAGACAGGCTTATTTTATCTATTTTAATTGATTGTATTCACAGTGCTGTGTAGATTTACAGCACTATATAAATAAAGCTTAATAATAATAATAATAATAATAATAATAATAATAATAATAATAATAATAATAATAATTTGGGAAAGGAGGAAAGGATCACAAAAGCAGCAACACCAAACTTCAAGTTGTTTCCCCCCCTTCTCCAAATGCCACAGACAAGCATTTTTTTTCCCCAGTACCTCTTGTCTTGGTCTGTTTCACAAGAGAAAGCAGGAGCACTAGCACAGCTCCAATCTGCCAGCTAAGTCCTGGCAAAGCTCTCAAATCTTGAGTGGGACCCCACATTTGAAAGCTCCCTTTCCCCACCATCTCTCCTCCCCTGCCTCATATATACCAACTCCTTGCTCCAGTCAGTCAGTCTGTCACCACTCTGAGCTGCAGAAGTGATACCCTGCACACAACCATTGCAAGACTTTCCTAACTGCCACTGCCACTACTTGCAAGATGTGGCTAAGTGAATGAGCATGTGCAGGCAAGCAAACAAAATTCCTGACATGAAGAATGGGAGATACCGTAATATGAAGCAATCAGTGAGGCTTTGCAGTGGTTTTAAAGAACCCTGAAAGAGAAGCTTCATGTAACCATCATTCCCACCATCCTTGCTGCCCACTTTCCCCCCACTGCCCCCTGACACTCCCTTTTTCCTCATTGCTCCCCAAGGGGAGTAGGGCCTACTTTGAAAACCACTGCTCTAGGGTTTTTAACAATACAAGTGCTGAGAATCTTCAGGTTCCTGTAGAACCCAAAAATCGGTCCTGCAATCCTGCTAATGACATGTCCAAACATCCACAAGAAAGAAAGTTTAATTATATGCATTTGATCAAAGACACTGTCTGATATGAAGTAAATGATGAGCAGTGATTTATTTACCTGGTTTTGTTGGATGTACTTTGGGACTGGATGGTGTTTTAGGCTTGGATGAAACACGACGGCTGCCTTTTGAACCTGAAAAAAAGGAAGAAAAATAAAGCTGTGCCCTCAACTATCTTAATACTCCTTAGAGCAGGAGCAATTCTTTCTTGTCCCAATATGTTTCTGTGCTAGGTCTTCCATATATGCAGGAAATGGCTTCAGCCCCCCCTCCCCCAGTTTAACAAGGGAAATGCATTATTTCCTCATAAAGGAATCTGCTGGGAAAACAGGGTAGGTCTTTTTTCTTAAGGGCAGGAGCCTAACAGGTGCCTCCAACAGATCCATATGACATGGTGAAGCCTTTCTTTACCAGTTGTATTAAGGATTGCACAGACTTGGGATTGTAACTACTGCCTTCTTCTTTATGTACTGGATGTTCATAAAAAATCAGTTCAAAAATTTTCAGTGGCTGAATCAAATTAATACAGACATACACACTAAAGATCAATCAAATTGATACCAACACACAGGACACTGTATTAGTTTTCAGTTGTTTTCTAGCCCATTTGAAAGATATTTTGAACATGATCCAAACTGTTGTTTCAAGTTTACTTAAACCAGATTAAAACTGGCAATGTAGCACAGATGACTTCTTAAATGTAGAAACTGGTTATGTGAACTGAAGAAAACAAAAGACCTAATGCAATGTGTATGGAACTATCTTTTACATAAGACATTACAAGAAAAATGACTTATACAGTTGGCCAAACATGTGATTAGAAAGGAAAAACATTGTTCTGGTTGCTAAGCAGTGATTCATCTCATCAACAGATAAGAAAAAGAATCGACGAAGATACATCTGGCTGTTATTTTTTACTAATCATTCACATCACTCTTGAAATATTTTAATAAAGTTTTTATGTGTTTATGTGCATCTGAGTGTGTGTGTGGTTGCATATGGCAAAAAGCTGGAAATTGCTATAGTCTCAATTTTATGATGGTCCTGAGAAATTTCTGCAATTAATTTTGTTTGCAGCCTACTTTTCTCAGATATGCAGACGTGTGCATGTTAATTCATTCCTAATACAACCAGACCTCCATATCCACAGACTCTTTATCCACAGTTTTAACCATCCATGGCTTGAAAATATTTTTTTAAAAATCCCAAAAGTAAACCTTGATGTTACTATTTTATATAAGGGACATCATTTTACTGTGCCATCGTATTTAATGGGCGTAGAGCATCCATGGATTTTGCTGTCCACAGGGGGTCCTAGAACCAAACAGCAGTGGAGACCAAGGGCTCAGTGTAGCAGAGAGGTTACATATTTAATAAAAGTTTGCAGAAACTAAAAATGTGAGTGAACACTTACTAGGTTTGGTTCTCATTATACCGGGGCTAGGAGATGTTTTTGACTTGGCAGGAACTCGACTTGTTTCTTTAGGAGCTGAAACAATTAATCATGAGTCTTTTTAGTATAATTTCATGTCCACGCTGCTGCCAAAGAAAGAACCATTCTACAACAAATATGAGGAAAATAATACATGAAGACTAACCGTGACCATGTACATGCTTGACGGAGATATTGAATTCAGTGTTATAAATATTAGTATAAAGGCATTGATATAATGAAAGGCTTGATAAGCTAGACTCTAAAAATATACTACAGGTTGAGTTTCCATTATACAAAATTTCAAACCCTGAAATATTCCAATTCTCAGCCACTCATATGGATGATTTTGGATCCAAAATCATCCATATGAGTGGCTGAGATAGTGACATCTTTGTTTCTGGAGTTCAGTTTACACAAACTTTGTTTCATCCACACAATTATTAAAATTATTATGTATAAAATTGCCTTAAGACTATGTGTTTAAGGTGTATACAAAACATATTCAAATGTTATGTTTAGACTTGGGTCCTATCTACACAAAATCTCATGTAATGTACAAATATTCCAAAAAAACCTCCAGAATCCAAAACACTTTTGCTCCCAAGCATTTTGGATGAGGAAGACTCAAACTGTATGAAAAAAAAAAATTGAAACAGTTCTAAGTAAAACAAGGCAATCTGACTTTTTCAGGTCATTTTTCATGGAAATGGCTTTCAGTAATCCAATGGTTTTGTACATTTTCTTTGAATAACTCATGCCAGGTTATATCAAATGCAGCTTTTGAAATTCTTTTTCAAAAGCATTTTGCTGTGAGGGTAATAGGAGGTGGCGGCTTTTGTTTGTTTCTTTGTTTATTTATTTACTGAAACCACATTTCATATGGAAGGAAGTTTAATTTTTCTTTTTCCTGCTATGGTCTTGATAAAATCCCGAATACAAGCTATTATTAGCCTTAGTATAGCTTTTAGGAGGAGGAGATTTTGGCTGGTCTGCGACAAGGGATGCAATATCTGTTCTTGTGTGTTGTTATTCTGATGAAATTTGGGGCTTTATGTGCCAACTATTAAAAAGACAGCACAGTGGCTAATGACACATTCAGCATTTTCCTCTGGGCTCAAGCAAACACATTTAAACTCAAGTAGGCCATTGAAAGGTCTTGACAAGTTTTGTGCACTGGAAGAATGTTTCTCTGACTAGAGTCCTATCTGCATGGCCCAAATACAATGGTCTCCCCTTATTCCCTTGGTGAGACCAGATGATGTATGGCCCAAAGCCCAGATCTGGTGTGAGCAGACCTATGATGGCTGGCCAGCTCAGCACCAGAACTGGGTTTAAGTGTAGGTTTATTTTTAAAGTCTCTGTTTGCTCTTCCTGGAAGATCCAGAGCCTTCCATTCTGAACCTGGGTGCTGACCACACAAGCATCCCACTGAGCTGCCCAGTGAGTCCACCACCACTGTGGGCCACTGTGCTGTGAGATCAGAACAAGTTGCCCAACCATGTGACCATTGCTGGGCACCTTGTTCTGATTTCACAGCACAATGACCCATGGTGCTGGTGGACTCACTGGGCAGGTCAGTGGGATGCTTATGTGGTCAGCCACCCAGATTCAGAATGGAGGGCTTTGCAACAAAAGAGGGTTGTGGGAGCCCTGGAGGCAGGATAAATCAGACAGCTCTGCTCCAGTGCAGCGAGGACCTAGGTTAGGGCCAGCCTTTCTATGAGCAAAAAAAGGATTTTTGGTAGCTGAAATGCAAGCACTCCTGCATTAAGATTCCATGTGTTCCTCATCTTCTTATTAGTCCAATTTTAAACCATGTGTGGTTTCACTTTCTAGATCTAGCACAACAAGATGATTTTAGTAATGTCATGGAAGAAACATCAATAGGCATAATAAAAATGATGATACAGGGGCTGTGCAGACTGGCCATTAAGGCTGGCCTCGGGTGCAGTTGGGACGTGGTCTCCATACATGATGCCGTGTGCTGCTCCACGTGGTGTGTGGTATTGCAACACTCCTCTGGCACTGTGTTTACATGATGCCAGATCAGGGCCATGGCATGTGGTTGCCATGACCCTGATCCATCACAGCTGGAGGCGACTGCAGGCCACCCCTTAGGAGCAGTCTTCACAGCTTCATAATCTCTATGGATGTTACAGACATGATGTGCAATTCTGGCTAGTTGTAACTGAAAAGGAAAACAAATATAACCATCCATGTTTTAAATGTTTTTACCTAGAGTTGATTTTGGTTGCTCAGGTCTAAAGGTCACTGGTTCCATGCCTACATCAATAATAATAATAATAATAATAATAATAACAACCAACATTAATAATAATCTTGTAAATCACTATGGCAGCTAAGCAGAAAAGAATAATGGATGTTAACCATTATATATTTGTCTTCTGTAGTGGTATGAAGACATCCTCTGGATAGGTTGCTCCACCTCATTTACTCTAGCAGACAATATTTTTAAGCAATAAGGATTGCCTGGATTCTGAAGCCCCCATTCCTCAGCATGAGAGAATACTCTGTCTGAATAGACTTTTCCCACCAATTTCCAAGCATTAATTTGGAAGTTAACCCAGATTTCAGTGAAACATGTTTCTTTGCCTGAGAAGATCTGGTCTGAATAAGAAGGAAGATGATCCAGGCTCAGAGCCCATCAATCCATAAATCATGTCTTCCTGTGTGATAATGGAACAATGAAAATAATCCAGGCCTGTTCCAACTAAACTTTACATAGAACCCATTCCCTAGAGTCAAGGGACTGTCAGAGCATCAGCGTTCAATTGTCACAAAAACAGGAGAAAAACTGTCCATCTTGCAATTTGCAATTTGCTAATGAGGCGAAGATTCACTACCAGAAGAAACATTGGACCTCATCCCCTTTCCCTCCACCATTCCCTTCTCCTTTTGTGTCGTGTCTTTTAGATTGTAAGCCTGGGGGCAGGGAAACGTCTTATTAAAAATAATAATTGTAAGCCGCTCTGATAGCCATTGGGACTGAAGTGTGGGGTATAAATAACATAAATAAATAAATAAATAAAATACCAGAGAGCGCAGCATTAATACTATATCACAAAGTGAAACAGCTTTGAATTCTGACTCACATCTGCATGGTTCATGTCAGTCTGGCTCAGTCAATTTACCTCTTTGTGTAGAGTCTTCTGAGCATGCTCACACATAGATTTGAAATTCATCAACAGCATCACCTCTGCCATTACTGAGCAGTGTGTCATGCTTTATACACTGATATGAGCTTTTTCAGTCATATCATTTGTTCTTACTTCTGGCTTGCAGCATGAATGATAATCCTGACAGGGATAACCTGACAATTTACAGTTTCAAACTGTAAACTACCACCTCTACATCTCATCTACTCTTTGCCATATGAGAACTGCACTGTATCCTCCCAACCCATCCCTCAGGTCAGTGACTGTGGTGATCTGAATATGAGGCCTTTTATGAAAATACCTTCCCAAAATGAGAGCAGAGAAGGGTCCAGACAGGGTTTTCAATGAGGAAGAGATCTGGAGGAGGAGGAGAATGAGGAGGAAGATGAAGGCGGTGGTGGTGGTGGTGGTAGTAGTAGTAGTAGTAGTAGTAGTAGTAAAAATTTGTGTATGAAGAATTCAGACAAGTTGGAAAAAGTTGCCTGAAAGTAGGACACACAACTTAAACCTGGTCAAAACTGAGGCAGGAATTAAACTGCTTTGTGAAGACTGTTTTCTTATGCTAAGAGAAGTTCTACATTACTGGATAAAAATCCTGCTTCTTGGATTGACTGGGGCAGATCAACCCATCCAGAGAATGTCTTCTTCCACTACAGGGAAAAACTCATTTTTTTCTTTATCTGTAAATAACTTTCAGCTAGTTTATAACTCAACTAATATGAAGATTTCATTTAACCAACTTCAAACAAAAGTTGAAGTTCAGTCTACAAGTATATCCTTTGGCTACTGATCACCATATAAAGCTCTGAATATCAACATTGTTTCAAATACACTTATCTTTCCCAAAATAGGATGATGTGACAAATGCAGATATAATTTCACTAATATCTGTTTATTAGTGAAGGGGAGTTTGTAGGCAGATCAAATCAGTTTATATGGTAAGATCAACTGACAGTTACTGGTGTCCCTTCTAAAGCTTCTTTTCTGTTTCAAGCACAATAGAAAAGTTACTAGCAAAGAAAAAAACAGTATGAGTAGTCACATTCATCACCTTCTCTAGCCTGTATTATATAGGATTATGTCCTAGTAACTTCAAACTATCAAAGCCCATTGGGGAAAAAAACAGACTGTAAAAAGCTAGCAAGTTAGCAGATTTTCCATGTTAAAACTCTCTCAATATTGCCTTGCATCATTAGGAGAAAATATATTCAAAGCTATGTGAAAATAGATTAAAAACTAAAACCAATGCATTTATTCAAAGAAAACACAAGGAATTTACCGGATTTAGTCTGTGACATGTCAGTGCTGAACCAGGTTTTAGGTCTAGTAGGCACAGGGTGTCTCTCTTCTGGAAAGAGAATAAAGAACGAAATTTCTGAAACCATCGTTCGGAAATCTGGGTCTGACATCAGAAGCAATGAACATATGAGATACTATATGAAAAAAGCACAAATTCCCATTATAGATTAAGGAGACTGACTGCTATTGGAGCAGCAATAAAGGCATACAAACATAAACAATGACCCAGAGAACTGTTCTGATGATATTCTTCTCTTTGCTGAGACTGATGGCCCTTCCCTCCTCTAGCTCCTTCTGAGCACCTGGGAATTGGGAGTGAAGGTATTGATAATAGACATGCTGCAGGGGGTCTTACAGATATTATCACAATTCCAATTCATTCAGCCACAGTGTCTTAACATGGGCTTAGCTTGAAAGATATCATTAGCAATCTAATACTCAGCTGAACAATTCATTTATTTGCAACATTATGGGCAAATGCCAAATCCATATGAAGAATATGGCAGGGGATAGTAATATTTAAAAACAAAAACAAAAAACTATCATAGAACCTTTATTTTTATTAAAAATAATTTGCACATCTTGCATGTATAAACCTTGGACACAGACTTACAGGGGAGGAGGGCAAAATTAGGACATTGCTCCCCAAGAATCCTTCCCAATGAAATTTTCCTTTAGTCTCCAAATTTCTAGCATTGTAAAGCATGAGAAAATTATTCACACCTATAGCTCATATTTGCTTTGTTGGCATTCCCTTGGTAACTCTGCCCGCCCCTTTTCTTTGGATGCTTAAGCCATATTTCTAAATGCTCAACTGAAGTTTTAAGCTACTGCAAAACTAGAAATTTGGAGACTGAAGAAATTTTGGGGGGGGGCATTTGGAGAAGGAACAATGTCCTTACATTGCTCCCCACAACTATACCCAGATACAGAACACATTGTACTAAAGATCACACTCATAAGTGGCACAGAATGAAAACTCTGATGAAGAAGCATAGAGAATGATATCCTAAGATTATTTACCTATTTCTGTTTTTGGTGGCTCCATTTCAAAGACAATAGGTTTTAGAACTGTATAGAAACAAAACAAGGTGTATCTTATTTTATTGCAAAGTTTTCTGCAGTTCTTGTAAAATATTGTGCAGCAGTTAACAAAACTATTGCAACAATACAAAATGTAAAACCAAAGGTAATAAAATCCAACAAAAAGCAAAAATTATTACAAATATAATAAAAACACAAGTGAAAAGAATATATTTTTTGAAAATATACCAATTTTGCTGATTATACAGGGGTAAATCAAAATCTACATTTTTTGTATACATCCAACATTTTATCTGTTCTTCCTAAGCTTTTTTTAAAAAGTACTGAATCAAAGGAAAATCTGTATGTGGCTATACACAAAGAGGTTGTAAGGAAAAGTTGAAGAGTGGTGAGGAACTGACAATGACAATTAAGGGTTAGATTGGCAGGATGCAGACCACCCCTTTGGGGAGTCCTGCACCTGCCCCTTTCCCCAACAGATCAGGGCCTCAGCTGCCACAGCGGCAGCCCCAGAGGCCCCGATCCGCTGCTTTTCCAGGCCTCAGGGAAGCGGCAAAATGCCACTTCCCCGTGGCCTGGAAAGGGGTGTCCTTGGGGCTTCATGCCCCAAGGATACCCCAACAGCAGCGGGGAGAGAGAGAAAGGGGCTGCTCGGCCCCTTTCTCTTCTGTATTGCTGGCGCAGCCGTGTAAAGACCATGCCAGCAATATGCGGCGCGAAAGGAGCTCCGTTTTGGAGCTCCTTTCGGTGCCGCTGAAAGGGTGCCACAAGCACCCTTCAGCGGCGCCAAGACGTAATGGCTGCGCTGCAACATTTGGACGTGATGCGGCCATTAGTCAAAATAGTGGCACCCGTATGTACAGGGCACCGCCATTTTGACACCCCCATCACATGCTAGGGGTGAGGCCAGTATGGACGCTGCGTCCTCGGCCAGCCCCTAGCACATGACAGGGGTGCTGTATCTGCCAGTCTGGATACCGCCTTTGTCAAATATCAATGGAAGAGTGGGCAAGAGCACACTGTCTTAATAACAGAAAACTTTCCTAGAACTAGTGAATAATTATTATGATAAATAACCATTATTACGATAATAAAATATTACCATTATGATCAAACACGCAAAGACCTGCAAGCGAACTTCTTGTTGGATGAATCGGGATTTCCCAATATCCCCTCCTATCACAATTTTAGTAACTATCTGAAAAGCAACTTATGAAACAGGGAACCCTTCAAATTTAATGATGTGTGTGTGTGGCTGTAGGTGAAGGGGAGAGTAGAAATTAATAAAAATCAGAGGCACAGCTCTTGCATGACTGGAAATGCTTTCAGCTAAGCAACTATATATTTACATTACAGGTAGGGATTTTTTGTTATTGCAAGTGAGGAAAAATAATTCCTATGATTCCCCTCACCCATTGCAAGAAAAATGAACATTTCTGTGCTATTTCCACCCATTATGCATACATCCTGAAATGTTTCAGGAAATTATCCTGTGCAAAAATACATGTTTGTTTGCTTTTTTGTGTGAGAAGAGAATTGTGGGGGGTTTTGTGCTGCATTGCTGTTTTATATGCAAGATTTTTCTTATGCAAAATTGCAGTATTTTGCATAGAAAACAACAATCATGCACAACAAAACCACATGCCTAATTTTTGTGTAAGAACGCTGTTTGTTGAGCAAAATGTTTGTGTATATGATCTTTATGGTGAAGGATGGCAGTGTTTTGTATAGAAAACAGCAGTCTTGGAAAAAAATCCACACATGATTGTTTGGAAACAGTGTTCACCTTATCACTGCTATTTGCAGACACTGCTTTGTCACAATGTACAGGTGTGAAAGGGAAAAAGGCAAACAGCGCATTCATTAAATCAAAAGGAAGGAACCCTGCTAGATGATTAGTAAAGAGGGGGCTAACATGCAGTATGGGTATCTGCAGGTTGCCTCTCCTCTGACATGCTGTTTTGCTCACACTACA
>NC_056524.1:44412908-44468716 GCF_019175285.1 Sceloporus undulatus
GATTGGCAAATATGGCAAGCTTTGCCAGATGCTTACCACAATTTTGTTATTTAATGCCCTGCTGGGTCATGTATAGGTCTGAAAACCACTGGGCTCAGTGTCCCTTCCTACTTTTGCTGTGCATTGTTTGCTAAAAGGAGTAATTATACTTGAATATATTTACTAATGTTTGGTGAATTAAAGTTGTGGTCATGCCATTTAACCCATAACACAGGATCCAGCCTCTCTATCTTGGTGCAATACTTTGGGATTTGTGAATACTGAGTGAAAACTGCACTAGTTTCTCAACACTGCATTATTCTTCCCAACTGGGTTTCCCAACTGTTGGGAAACCCATGCTTTGGCCAGAAAACCAATATAGGTTGACTAACCCTTATCCAAAATGCTTAAGATTGGAAGTGTTTCTGATTTCAGATTTTACTTGGATTTTTGAATATTTTCAGATATATAATGAGATCTCTTGGAGAAGGGACCTGAGTCTAAACACAAACATCATTTATGTTTCATATACATCTTATACAAATAGCCTGAAGGTTTCTTTTACAATATTTTAAAAATATTTTGTGCATGGAACAGAATTTGTGTACACCGAATCAACAGAAAACAAAAGTGTCACTATCTCAGCCACCCATGAAAAAAGTTTTGGATTTTGGATTTTAGGAAAAGGATACTCAACCTGAAATGGCAAATATCCTTTCCATCCTGATGTATAATCCACAACATACTAACACATGTATAACTGTCTTTCAGGTGAACAAAACAACATTACTGAAGGCAAGACTCCACTCATGAAACTTTATTGACATCACAAACACACACACACACACACCAAATATGTATCAAACTCAGATAAAAATTATATGTGGTAATTTGGAAAATTTACCAGGCTTAGTGTGTAGCACATGAGGGCCAATTGTTGTTTTGGGCTTGGAAACATGTTCTTTCACTTTTGGACCTGAAAGAGAGAAAAGACAGTCCAGAAAAGTTAAGATTTCTTCTATAAGCTTGCATTCAGATCTGGAGGTGAAGGTGAAGAAACAAGAGCATGCTGTGGATATACAAAGATAGACATACATAAAAACTTCAGAAGGAAAAGTTGCCTTAAATACAAGCAAAAAGATTAGTTTAGGTAAATTATGAAATTTGTGACAATTTCTGGAACTCAGCTTTAAAAAAAGTAATGTGAATCACAAACACTGATGACTTGATTGCAGTGTAATGTGGCTACCTCCAGCTGCTTTCAGAAGTGACAGAAAGAAAAAGCAATACTGTGAAGGTAAAATAAACAAAATGGTTAAATGATCAGCATACCTAGAGAGAGGATGAATTTTAATGGGGGAAAAATGGATGGTGTTAGATGATCTTGCAGAAGGAGAAAATGGAAAATAGAAAAGGGCTTCTGAGACAAGAAAGTAGAACAGGAAGATCAGTCAGTGCACCACGAAAACAACATTACCTACTATTGGAAGTTCATTGTTAAACGTAACAGGTTCCAAGACTGTACCAGAGAAAAAGGGAACTATTAAAATGAGGAATACCCTACTTAATGAACTTTACTACTATGTTAAATGAAAAACAAAATGAAACGCTGCTGTTTTAAAGGTAGGTTTGATAAAAAGGCTAAGAATCAGTTAACTCTCAAAAATTTAATACAATATTTTGTCATAGTCAGGAAGTACACCCCCCTCCCCTAAATTCTCTAAGGTTCACTATTTCACAGAAGACTTTTGCATGGCTGTATGAATAATTGCATTCAGTTAGTTTATTGTACAATTTTATTGTATTTTCAAATATAGCAATAGCAAGTACATTTCTATACCATTTTTCAGTGAACTAAGCACCCTCTAAACAGTTTACAGTGTGTAACCTAACTGCCCCCAAACAAGCTGGGTACTCATTTTAGCAACCTACAGCTGGATGCAAGGCTGAGTGGACCTTGGAGCTGCTGGGATCAAACTCACACCCTTGTGGCTTACAGTACAGGCATTTAGCCACTGTACCACCAAGGCTTCTTATTTTTCTGCATTCACTCTAGAAAAATACAATTAAAATCTATAATAACAATTTCTGGAGTCTCCAGAAAGTCCTGCTGTACTGCCTCATTGTTACATCAAGTGACACTTGAACCTCAAAAGATATACTGCTAGGGTAAAACAGAGGGGTGGCAAATGTTCAAGTACAGACCCTGCCCACAGTACTACATTTAGCCCTTGCAAGTCTGGAATATAGAAACTATAATGGCTAAAAACAGAGAGGATCATCACCAGAAGGTTAGCCACCCAAGTGAGAAATTGACCATGGCAACTATGAATATAACAGCATCAAACAGTTGTACTCTGAATCCTTGTGGGAATTACCTGTACTGATGAAATAATGGCTCATGGATTTTGACATTGAGAAAGGCAGGTTAGATTTTTTTAAATGCCTTCTCTGTTCTAGTTTTGTTATTCATCTCCTTGGGTATACATTCTGCTTAATAATCTTGATCTGAATATGACTGGTTCTGTTTCTCAATCCAATCCCTCATTGATTTTTCAAGTACATTTGTAAATACAGGGTATCTGAAAATGATCTTTACAATTTCAATTTTATCTATAATTGAAATTGTAAATATCATTTTTGGACATCCTGTATTAAAAGGATTAACAGTTTAAACTATTAACTATAAGCCATGTCTACACTAGTTTTATGCTCCGACACTAGAATAGGATTGCTCATAATATAATGACATTATATTATCATGGTCTGAAATGTCATGCTCAGAACTAGCTTGGTAGGAATGTAAAGCAGCATTTTTTAGTATTAAAGCAGGTTCTGAAACATGTTGTACCTATTATGTGCTACATTTATAAATAGCAGCTCTGTTCAGGTGTTTCAAAATTAGTATCTTCTATAAGTAAGGATGAAGAGTGGTTACAAGTGTGCTCTTTCATTCACCACTCCACTTTTTTCACCCCCTCTCTATCTGTAGAAGATATCTGAAGCAGACAGCTTTGTGAAGGTTCTCAGTGTGATTTATAATCCTTGTTCAAGGATTCTAAAGTTCATGGAGAGACTCCAAAAGAAGAGGAGTTTCGCTACTGCAGATGGTTATCAGCTGCATATGAGGGGCAATGAAAATGGGAAGGGGGACTGAAATAGCACACCTGTGCCCACTCATCCTCCTCACATGTTGAGGATACTAATTTTGGAGACAGGGCTGAAAAATCTGTGATAAGTGTTAACATTGTGTGTAACAAATATGATTTGTTGTACTTTGTCAGTTTATATGTTGTGATTCACAGTACTATACTTAGAATTTACAAGGCTAGAATACAGAAATTAAAATGACCTGAACAGCCTTGCTTGGTTCAGGCTTGAGTTGCACTTATAGGACTATTGCAAAAATATGTCTAATGGGTTTTTAGAAAAATGACAGTTGTATATGAATACCTGTGACTCAATAAATACATTATGTAATTCAATGAAATAAAACTGTATTTTAATCTTTCTGCTGATGCAAGGGCTGAAACAGACAGGCCTAAAGGTGTTGCCTGTTTGAATGCTGGGTTGGGGCTGCATTTGCCAGCACAAAAAAAGCAGCAGAAAGCTGCTTCTTTTTGAGCTGGCCAAATGCTGTCTTTTCCACCACAACTGCAGTTTTGCGGTGCTCTTGTGGAGTGTGGCATCTAAACACCATGCTGCCAGAGCACTGCAAAGCTGCCCACTGTGCGGTCAAGTGGGTGGCTTCATGCTGGCTTCTGGCAGCTTGGGGGTGTGTGTCATCTAAATGAACACCCTCAAGCCACCAGGAAGTTGCTACAAAGGGGTTGTCTGTCTTGCCCCAAGTCAGGATGCAAGAACAATCTCTTCTGCTATAAATAAGGTACTGTTTCCCAACTACTCTAGCTTTTATACAGAAATATGCCTAATTCAAGTAAAACTGAAATGCATTTGCATTCATACCATAGCTTTGTTTAAAATGTGTAAACAAAATCAATGAGATCTACCTATAAACCTTAAATGTTTTGATTCTACATAAAATTGAAGATATTTACACAATCCCTTTTTTTCCTACTGGTGACTGTCAAAGCACTTGTTTTAATGAGTTCTTTTAATCCAGGATTTGTTTAATGAGTTTTTCCAGACACCATTTCTTGTTGAGGATGAAAATATTGAGAATGTTCCTTACATCCCTACTTCTCACCTACCAGGCTGAACACAGACCACACACCAAGCATTGCCAGACACAGGCTAACACCTCCCTTTTATGCTAACCTCAGCACAGATTAACCAGGGAGATTTATTGAACCTGTGGTTGGTTATACTGTTATTGTTCTACTTTTACTGCTATAGTTGCCTACTGTGGCATTTTGGGGTTTGTAGTCTAGTGAGGCTTAAAAGCTCTTCCCTAAATTTCAAATCCCAGGATTTCACAGGAGACAGCCATAGTAGTAAAATAGCACTTAAACAGTGTAGCATGGTGTTTTCCTAGCTAGCAGACTGCATTCATTCATGGGTCACAGTTTTATTCAGGTCTGTGATGTGGAGTTGAAAATGAACCAGTGAGACCTTGATTTAAATTTTCATTCATGCTGGAAGCCTAGTTAATAGCCTTGGTAATGTCACTAGCATTCAATCTAATTTACTTTTTAGAGTTGTTGTGAGGATAAAATTTAAGGGCACACACAAGTGCGTGTGCACTGATCTTAGCTTTTTAAGGGGGATCACAGGGTATATTTATATTTATATTATTCACACATAGGACACTGCTAACTGTATACCAAAAATGCACAAGGCTAGAATGCTTACATTGGTAAGAACTCCTCTATCTCTAGGTTGCTGTTCCTGCTTTTTCCAAATTCCCACTGTATCCCACCAGCAGCACAGTGTAACAACCAGCACATCACAGAAGGCTTTATCAGAGCCATTTGCAAAATCTCATAATTACCAGAATCAGTAAATGGGAGTTCTGCTGTTGTAGGTGCTTTAAAAGAAAAATTATCTGCTTCAGCTGAATCTGGGGGGGAAAGAACCAAATCATTCAAACATCTGTAACTTGAAGGACACTTTTATATTCACTGCTGTAGAATATAACTCAAATTCTGCTCACATTAAAGATTGTTTATTTTTATGATCATTTATTTTGAAGTATGTTCTTTTGTCTTTAACAGGCCTTTGCTTCCTACCAAGTGTGTTCAAGTGTGTTGTTAGGTCCAGAATAAGAGCATTGAGAGATTAGTTCCACATGCCCAAATGGGTGTTGAATTTGTACTTCTTAAAATATGGCATAGTTCTCGATGGAGATTACCAGACAGGGGATGGGACATCTTTGTCTTGTCCCTTTCCCATCTTTGACTAGTCCTTCCCACATGATCGCGGAAAGGAATTTCAGATGACATTGTGCTGATCTTGTCATTGTCCCATCCGGAAAGCACACTGACAGCAATCATGTGAAAGACTTTCAGATGACATCATGCTGATTCTGTCTTTGTCCTGTCAGTGAAGTGGAATTGTCCCATCCTTGCCCTTCATTTTGCTTTAACATAAGGACCCATTAATACAGTTCCACTTCACTGATGGGTTTATGACAGGATCAGCACATCAAGAGTGAAAATCTTTCATGCAATCGCTGTCATGGATGGGATAAAGATGGGCTTCACTACTGTCCCCTGTCTGATAATCTCCTGTGTCGTATGTCTAAAATTCAAGTGTGATAATGATATGAGAGATTTTCATGAAATGGGAGAGGGGAAAAAGTTTCACTGGACATGTTCAAGCCCAAGTATATGCCTAAAGTCAGTACTTGATTGTGGCTGAATGGCAGAACAGTTAAGAAAATAAGTAGAGCCCTTCAGGGTCAAGTCAAAGACCTATCTAGTGCAAATTCTCTTCTCATAATGGCCAATCAGAATCTTATGGGAAACCTAGAAGCCATACATGTACAATAACATTCTCCTGTTAATATTCTACTGCAACTGACACTGAGAGGGATATATCCTTGATGGTGGAGGCAATGTATAGTCATCATGATTAATAACTATTGATAGCCATATCTTTCAAGAATTTGTCTGGTCAGCCATTAAAGTGGTCTAAATTAGTAACCATTGGCGCGTTACAGACCGCCTGAAATCAGTGGTCTGCTGGCGCCATCATTTGCGGCGTGGAGGAGCCCCAGTGGCCAAACCACACAGCTCCTCCTCACCGCAAAAAAGAAGCCCCAAAATGGCACTTCTTATTGTGGCGCACTAATGATGTCGTGAGGCACCAATGGCATACTCGCGACATCATTTGCACCGTGTGACGTGTGGACGGTAAGCTTCCGCAACATCAAGCTTCCGGCAGCTGTGTAGAATGGGCGCCGCCATTTTGTGCATCCCCAGGATGTACAAGGGTTAGGGGCGTGCATAAAGCACACCCTTTCCTAACCCTAGTACGTCTTGGGGACGTACTTTATGCCCGTGCGGAATGGGCCATTGTTAGTGGTAACAATAGGCTGCCTTTGAACTGTGTGAAATTCCTCCATTTTGTCGGGCCAAATCTCTCATCATTTAACTTAGTGGGATCTCTTCAGGTACTATTCTTATACTAATAGAGAAGATGAAAAACTCCCTATCCACATTGTCCGTACCATGCAAAGTTTATACAGAATGCATATACTTTAAACACTCTACCACTCAACCATAATCTATTTCATTCCCCATTTTTGTAAAATAAAAAAAGCTCCAAATATTGTTTGAGATTTCCCCATGGGGAGCTGCCTCCATGCCCTTAAACATTTTGGCAGGCCTTTTCTGTGCCTTCCTCTGCGCTACAATATCTAGGATCCAAGCCATAAAGATCCCACAAAAGAAGGCCTCCCAACTACAATACCAAGGCCACAGTATGCAGACAATGCAGTTACTGATATAGCTGGCCCTTCCAACTAAAAGGAACTAAATACCAAATTAGATATGATGCTGAATGTGTCACTTTCTAGCGCATCTTTTAATTTTAACAACCAATAACAGCTCACCCCCCCCCCCCATTTATCATGGTTAATAAAAAGGACTGTAAAAGCTATGTTCCTCCCACTCTAAACTCTCAATGTTATCCCCCCTCCAAGCTGCTGCTATTATCTATAGAAGGTAATCGCTCCCAGTAGCAATTGGCAGCAATGGGAGCTTCAGAGCATCAGTGTTTATCAGGTCTGCTATGGCAAAGGAAAGAATTATGCCTCCTCACCATAGTCCTAAAGAAATTGCTCTCATCCTGCTATTAATTGTGAAAAAGGGAAAAACTGAATCCCCTGTTTCATTTAGTTTCCATCTAATTTGTTCTGAGCAGTTCCTGTGCTTCCAGTTTCATGTGCAAATCTGAATCTCCACAGGGAACCACTAGAATAGAACAATTTATATTTCTAACATGACTAAAGTGTCCTAAACTGCATAACAACAAAATAAACTCAGGACATCTGCACAGGCCATCATAGGAAAATCTATCTGGAACCTATGCATATTTTTAAATCATCAAGTTATGCACTTAATATTTGTTAAACACAGAGTGTTGCTTAACTATGGCATTGTTAAGAGATTATTTAGCACAAATAACTAAAACACATTTTAAAAATGTTACTCTACCAGGTTTGCTATCGCGTACTTCTGCCATGGTATAATCAGGTTCTTTAGATTTAGAAGGAATAAAGCTTGATTTGTAAGAAGCTGAAAAAAGAGCCAGTCCAGAATTAATTCATACTATATTGACAGTGAAACACACTCACATAATCTGTATGGAAGCAATAATAATCTGAAAGCAGAAAATAATAAATTGCTGGAGACCTGACTTCAGCATAGTATCAGGGGAAAAAAAGATAAACTGTGGAATGTTATTAATATTGAGTATTAGAGAAATCACTGGTTAAATATATTAAGGATCACTTGTGGATCAACAACAACAACAAAAAACAACAAAAACAACAGTTGATATCCTAACAAAGGCCTGTTACAGACTGCCAAAATAAAGCTGCTTCGGGTCTCTTTGGAGGTATGCTATTTAAATGATACATGGGTCCTAAGAGTCCGGAGGTCGTGCCAAAGCCACACTCCATTCCTAAGCACTGGAGTGCAGCTTTGGTGCAGCTTCTGGATTCTTAGGATGCATGCATCATTTAAACAGCATACCTCCAAAGAGACCCGAAGCAGCTTTATTTTGGCAGTCTGCAACAGGCCAAAATAATGTACTAACTGTATATTGATGCAGTGTTACTGAAGTCAATAGAACCACATTATTTAAAACTAATAGCTCAAGTTAAATGGTCTACAGATCATAGTGTATGAAAACAACATGTCCTCAGCAAAAAATATCGATTCCCTTTGTCATCATAATCTGGCCATTAGCCCTAGACATAACCCACATTAACAGAGGAATTAACTAGGAAAACAGAAAATGGGGAAGAATATGATGAAAATAATCAAGAAAGTGACTTCAGCCTCCATCTGAGAATTGCAGATATTACAGTTGGCAGAGTGAGGATAAGGGCTCTACTCTTAAATGAAACAGAGAACATGAGGAAACCCACTTCAACTTTGGTTGCCTACTCCATCTACTTTTGTTCTTATAATTTCAGTCCCGCAGTTTAATTCCAGACCATTCAAGGGAGGCTTGGGTTCCAGCTGCTATCCATGCCTTTTGAGTATGCTGAGCAAACATTCAGCCTCCCCTGCTTTTCCTTTTTCCCTTTCAAGTTAATTTCACTGAAAGGGACATGCAATATCTCATATGAAATTTTCCATATTGAGTCCTACATTCAGAGACCTTTCTGAGGCAGGCTTTGCTGAGAACAAAGCCAAAACAGTTCATCTACTAGATCTTTCAAAAGCTGGACTATTTCTTGCAATGGAAACCCTTCTCCTGATTTTTTGGCGTGGCTGGCTTTTGAACAACAGGACTCAGTACATTACAAAGCCCACTTATACTTTCTGAGGCATATCATCTGTTTAACTCCACTCCACTCCACAGTCATTTGTATAGTTTGAATAAGCAGCTGAATCAAACCATCAACATTTTAACCTAATTATAGGAGATTTCTGGATTCTGGATCCTTTTTCTATTTTGCTTTTATGCTACTTAAGTTTTTTACCCACCCACCACTCCCCAAAGGTTGCGTATGAATTTAACAGAAAAACAGAAATACAAGGAAACAGAGTATCTTGGCACTGTTTATTTTGATAATAAAACTAATTTAACTAATTTAATGTATAATGCTTTCAAATTTTCATAGCTGATCTACCTAACAGCTTTTTTTTTTTTTGGCAATGAGTGAAGGTATTATGAAAGCAGGCAGGCAGGAGTTGGAACAATTTATGAAGAAGACTGGGACTAGAGATCCAGATGCTAACTAGATGTGTCTACAATAATTATGAGCAGTGAAACTAAGTTAAACTATAATAAGAAGTGCCAGTCCTTTCTAATACTTTGGTTTGAATTATTCTCTTCTCAGTGGGAATTCTATGATTGGTTTTAGTGCAAAGGTGACCAAATGTTCAGATAAATGTTCCAACAAATTAAGTCTAAAGTCTAGTATATATCTTATATCATAGAATCCTCTCATATCCACCTTGGTGTATTTTTTCTCCTAGGCTACTGAACTGGGAAGCAGATAGCAGTGAAGAGACAGACTGAAGTATAGGCCTAACTGTATCAAATACAGGTTCATGCTCTCATCTCTGTGTGCCACAAATGTCTACACTATGCATCACTTGTAGCATACATAACATAAGTTGCATATTCAAACTGTAACACAGGTGTACATGAAAATGTTACAGAAGACAGCTGTGAGAGATCTGGGAACAGTAAGGACAACCTATTATACAGTTTCACATTTGAAGGTAGTATATTGGAAATAAAACTCATCAGTATCAATATTATTATCACCACTGGAATACATTAGCGTAGACTAATTCCAATATATTACGGGCTAGAAGCATTATTAAAATGAATACGGTGCCACAGAATGCAGTATGTTAAAGGTTCTTGCTATTCTTCTATTGATAAATTATGAGAAAACCCAGGATGGTGACAATTAATTGAACTAAAATATATTACCCATTGTTGCCACTGGAAGTCCAACAGTATCAGAAATCTTAGTTGTGGCAGGAACTGGAATCATTTTGCTGGTAACTGCTGGAGTAAAGGATATCATTTTGAGACAGAGAAAGGAAAATCTTAGAGTTCAGGATTTCAGATCCAATATTTAAGAATACGAGGCCAGCATGGTGTAGTGGTTTGAGTGTTACACTAGGACTCTGGGAGACTAGGATTTGAATCCCTGCTCAAATGTGAAAACTCACTGAGTGGCTTTGGGCAAGTCACACACTCAGCTTCAGAGGAAGACAACAGTAGACCGCCTCTGAACAAGTCTTGTCAAGAAAACTCGTGATAGCTTCACCTTACAGTTGCTATAAGTCAGAAATGACTTGAAGGCACATAACAACAATTTTAAGAATGTACTGCATATTCTGTTTTAATGGCATATATTTTTAGATTGATTATCAGAAGGATAATTAGGCATTGTACTATCATTGTCCTATATTGTTGAATTTGGATTGGGAATATCCAGATTCAGATTTTCACTCAGCTGCATTGTGTGCATAATGACCTTAAGCAAGTCAATATATTTCAGCATATATTATCTCTCATGTTTTATAAGAAAATTGTTTAGTCTGAGGTATGTCACTCTCAGCGAATCAGATATAGGCTTACAAATGCAAATATGATTTAAATAAAACAACAGCTGCAAATACATTTTAGAAGACTGAGGGGCTAAACAGACTTCTCCTAAGAGGCAGCTCTGTGCTGCCCCTGATAGTGCTGGGTTGGGGATGCAGCAAATGCACGCCAGGCCCCCAACCCAGCAGTTCCATGGTGCAAAAGGCTCACTAGCCACCGCTGCCGCAGCTCTTCTCCAACCAAGGACACAGTGTGATATCTTCAACTGTGCGGTGGAGCATGCATCATCATGCCAGCATGGAGGTGGGGTTGGGGTGTGCGGTATGCAGTCACTATGCACCCACTCTGCCCCAATGCCAGCATTTAGACAATGCACAAGGCAAAACCATATGGAAAGAGAAACAAAGCCTTGCTCCTGGGCTAAAAACCAGAGCAAAAAAGAAGCTGGGATACTCTGACTCAAGGTAGAAAATGTGCATCATTTTATTGTCACATAAATAGCCCGATGCCAGTATAGGACTGAAGCAAAGCAAAAATGTGATGGCCAACACAACACAACACAATAGATGGCCAATGTGTTACAACATACACAAACCAGATAGTCCAACAGAGGGCATAAGGTGAAGAGGGCATGTATGGGAAGCATCCGCGATTGTGCTTAGGCAATGTAACACTGGGCACTCTGCTGCACCAGTGCCCTATACAAGCGGAGCATCACACTTACTACTGTGTGGCCAATCATATGGGCTGGTGTCCAATGGAATGGCACCTGGGCAGGAAGAGGGAGGTAATAGGAGGTTGCAGACAGTGTGTTTGTGCAATGGTATGTAAAAAAAAAAAATGCTGCACAGTGTGGCTTGATGCTGCATGTTGTGGACTGCCTGTGGGTGTTCAGCCCACTTTGAGAGTGGGCTGTGCTGACAGCAGGGTTTTAATCCACTTTCAAAATCAAATGCATATTTGCTGACAATTTCACAGATGTATTTGAAGAAAGGTTTGCACTTCTCTAAAACTTCAGAGCATCTCTAGACTATCAAATTGTTGAATTATTCAACAAACAAAGAACCACAGAATGTATCATATTTTATAGATAGAAGCAAACAGCCTGACTCCAAAAAGGTTATTACAATACAATCACTGTAGAGGGAAAAAAGTACCTTAAGGATAGAAGCAAAGGCTGTGATCCATGGTACCAAAAACTCTAACTGTGATTCTTTGAGTAGTCATCAGGGTATCAGCACACATGAGTTTGTAATTACACAAAGCATCTTTCCAAAACATTCTAAAGCTAGTGATTATTTTATGGGTATCCCCACTCTTTCTCTCTTCTGCCTGTGTTCAGACATCACTTCTGGTGTCTGGAATGGAACATTAAAATCACTTATGTGCTGATGCCAGGAGAAAGGATGAGTTGTGTCTGCATGCCTAGATGGCCACTCAGAAAGACATAGTTATAGGTAAGCAATCTTTCTTCATTACGACCTTTGTGCATCACAGACATGCTTAACAAATATCAACCTTAGTAGTGTGAAAAGGAGCTGCTTTTTGTGGCTTCTTTTTGCACAACAGAAAGGCCAGATCAGGAACACTGCATGCAGTTGCTGCGGCCCCAATCCAGTGAGGAAAAAGGTGGTACGCAGCCGCCCCTTAGGGGCCATCCATTGAGCCCCTAACATAACAAATATAGTGCAAAGTAGGAAGGTTTCTCCCAGCCTCCAGCAGTGACAAGAGTACATGCACAATAAATGGAAATAGATCAATGAGAAAATAGGCCCAACAACTGGTGCTTCTTCTAGCTTGAAACTAAATTGCAAATATTGGGCCATTTTAATTAGTTATTTCCTGAATGGCTTCTCGGTTTCTCCAAAGGAGATACCAGTGACTTTCCTCCCTTAAAGGCTATGAATAAAAAGATGAAAACTGTATAAATGGTATCAGTATTTGTGCTCATTCAGCATCAAACTAACAGTGTGAAAAAGGTTCTGCTGAACATGGGGCATGGAACTGGTAGGCTCTTCTACAGACAATGGAGTAGAGACTTGAGTAATTGGGAATTAGTGCTTTATATGCTGAGCAGGTCAAATTCTCTCTAAACTGGTAAAGTCCCTGAGTTTTTCAGGCACTAATGGTTCAGTGGTCCCAATATTGCAAACAGCACTATAAGCACATTTAAGAGGGCATAAACCTAATGAACACTAAAAAAAAAAACAAAAAAACAAAAAACAAAAAAACAAAAAAACCTACAAAAACTTTCAGATCAAAGTTAGAAATACTGACAAAAATGACAGAATGAAAACAATTAGGATAGATAGAAAATCTAGCAGAACTGCAAAGATCTGAGCTAATTTCAGCTGTATTTCAGGAGAAAGAACTAGCAAAACAACCTCTAAGGATTCCTTGTCTCTGAAAACCCTAGAAAATTCATGGAGTCACCATAAACGAACAGGCAATTTGAAGGCACACACACTGAGAAAGTCACAAGGGAAAAAAAATCACATTGCTCTCAAGATTTTATACAGATCTGGTTATTCTTGCCCAATGAGACTATTAGTAAGTATTCTGTAGTCCCTTCAAAAAAATCTTTTCTTTTTTTTTATCATAGGGGCTGGACAGAGGGGGGGGGGGGGAAGGGGCAGACAGAGGCCACCCCTTTATCCCCTCGCATCATTGCCATAGTGACCGCACATCGCAGCAACAATGCATTCAGAAAAAGGAGATACAAAACTCAGCTCCTTTTTCTGCCACTACCAAGACACCATTAGTGCCCTGGAGTGGCATGGTGATGTCCGTTGTGCGCTGCGCCATTTGGACACGGTGAACAATACACATCATTGACGCATGCACTGTCTGAAGGCATGCACAACAAAATGGCACTGGGAGAGCGGGGTAGGGCTCGGGTGTGTGGGGATGCTCCGTTCTTCCGAGCCCTTAAATCAGCCCCAGGACATCACCTTTTGCCTGTCTGTATCGGGCCATAGTTTCCTCAGTTTGTCTAACATATAAGTTGTGTAGCAAAACAAGTGTTTTTTCCCCTCTTTGTGAAACTAACGGAGAAGAATCTGGTTCTGTGTAAAACAGTTGAAGTTGTTTCTGTGCAAAACTAGTATCTTTTTGCTTTGTGAAACTGTGCACATAGCAAGCACAAGGAGACATGGTGACTGATTGCAAAGATAAAACCAGCTAATCTAATTCAGTGGCAGTTGAATTCTATGTAAAGGACCTGGTAAATCTATTCTGAGATGTTCTCCAGACTTTAAAGGAACGAAGAGACTGAACAGACCGCCCCTAAGGGCCAGACTACAGCTGCCCTTTTCAGCACCAGATTGGGGCTGCAGCAGCTACATGCTGAGCCCTGGTCTGGCCTTTCCTGTTAAGGAAAAAGCAACATGGGATATACAGTGAATGAAATAAAACATGTATGTGAGAGTCAGGGTGACTCAGCAGAAGCAATTAGAAGCTACACAGGTGTAGAAGGTAATGTAGTTAACAAGTCCTAAATGCCAAGGACAGAAGTGTAAAGTGGATAATTGAACACACCTGAGAGTTGTTAAAGTGGTCAAGGTGAGATGATGAAATAATTAATTGTGGGTTAAACCGAGAGAGCCAATGAAAATGGTTGTACACGCCCACTGGGTGGAAACTGACAAGAGTGGGTGTTGTTTTCCAAGGACTATAATAATGGCTATGAATCCCAATGTATTGTGTGGGTAGTAGTGTTGGATAGCTTTGGAGCTGTACATAGTAGATCTTTTATATAAGACTACTGAGTTGTCTGGTGTCTTGGGTGAAGCTACAAGAGCCAGCTGGATCCTGAAGAAGGGTGAAGACTTCTGTGGAAGCAAGAGTGAGAAGGCTTGGAGAGTTTGTCAGGGATGATGGGAGTTGTAGCTCTTCACCTCTGGCTCGAACTCACCACCTTGTTACGCACCGGCGCTGACCAGTTTTGGCCAGTGGTTAAAGCTTTGCTCAAAAGCAGCAGTTCTTTTGCACTGTGTCATCAAACATATTGGCCTTACTGGGCTAGAACACCAAATGCTTGTCCCTCTATTCACATGTAAAGGCAACAAACACTTTAAAACAAAAATTAAAATTAACCATCTGCATCAAAGATTATTTGGTGCCATGTGCCCCATATTCATTTTAAAGCATGGAGAGACAACTATTGGTTCTTTGACTACAGCTGCACCCTTTTAGCCCCATCCTAAACCAGTTTGGATACTATGGCTCGTTACAGACTGCCCAAAAGGGGCAGTCTTGGGCCACTGCCGGTTGAAGCGCAGGGAAGCCGCTGCAGTCAAACTGCGCGACTCCCCCGCGCTGTAAAAAAGGAGCGTGAAAATCGCGCTCCTTCCGGCAACCCGGAAGAGATGTCGCAAGTGCCAAAGCGCGCACTCGCAATGTCTCTTCCGGCACAGCATCCGTTACGTCAAGATGGCCGCACCCATCTGTATAGGCCGCCACCATCTTGACGTACGGAATATGTGCGAGGGGCAAGGTGCATCCGGAAGCGCCGCCCCTCACGCGTATTCATGGCGCGACGATGGCGCCGCTTAGGCCCGTCTATAATGCGCCCAAGTGTCTCTTGTGTTTTTTGAAGCCTAGCACAGGCTTCATGAGTTTCTTAGTTTCACACTTGTTCACCAAGCATTTTCCTCTGACCAAGTTATGTGGCAAAGGATATAAATGGTGATGGAGTTCTTCCTTGACCAAGCTATCTGGTAGAAGATATAGGAAAGGCTGCACTCCAGAAGCTTGTGTAAGTGTCTGTGGCCTTGCAGACTAAGGAAATGGTCTATTTCTTATTTAAAATGTTTATCTTCCAACTTATTAAGACTTAACAAATTCAGGTATAAACAATATTAGGAAGAGGATAAACATCATACAGTTCAGTTTAGCTCTTTAGTTTGGCTAGTTTGAAAGCAAATGTTTCTTAAGATAGAATTTTCTTAAGACAGAAAATGCACATAATTAGAACAGTACTGATAAATGCAACTAAAATGTTACTTTATCTTGATTTTCTGTTTTCTTTTAAAACTCTTTCAAGAATTTCATACTTATGACTGAGCTATCTATCAAATGCAATCTATCAAATTCTTTATTTTCAGTGAGGTTCTAAAAGAAACATGGGTTTTGATGTGAAATCTGAAATGATGTTTAAAAGCTGTTTTTAATCACAGAAATTAGGCTTCAAAAAGTTAGTGGTTATGTATAATACTATATTGTGTTCTATGATTACAAAAGAAAAATAATACATGTGACCAACATATGCTCAGTTTTTATGAAATGCATCTTCAAATAAGCCAGAAGAGAGGTTGAGACATGCTGTGGAACAAAACAGTTATAGGAAAGTACACAGCAATTACCCGGCACAATCTTTGGCTGTTCCAGATGGGGAATGATTTGGGGCTTGGAAACAGGGATTTTTGTTTTACTGGAAACTGAAAGGAATAAAAGTGAAAATGTCATTTGTACGTGTTCAAGACAACATTAGCTGGTACTAAAAAGACATAAACAGCACAACCCACTGAGAGCTGCTCCTATAAGCCTCTTAAAATGAATGGGAACCATTCAATAGTATCTCCTTCACAGCTAATTCCAAACCTGCATACAAATATTTTAAATAGACAGCAAATAGTGATCAAGATTTTTTAAAAAACAACTGCTCCATTTCCACAGCAGGCTTGTGCAAGTTCTGTGGAATTTGTCTCTTTAAATGTTTGACTCCACCAACCAACCATTTAGCAAAGTACTTTTTGGAACGTTCATGGAAATCAAACATAATTTCCTAAGGATACAGAGGGGCTGCCACTTGAGAAAAAGAATTCATGCAATAAAATCTCATATATGCTTTTTCCTCAGACTACTTTTCCCCAATTCCAGTAAGAATTCCTTTTAGAAAAGCATCTGCAGGATTACATGAAAAAAGCATAATAGAAATAGGGGTTTTTTTTTTTTGGCCAAAGTTCTATTTAACTATAGAGGGGTACACAATTTCGTGTGTGTGTGTGTGTGCGTGTGTGTGCCCCATAGGCTGAAAATTTTCAGAGGGAGAGTGGAATTGGCCAGTCTGTTAGCAGCACAAGGGCAGTTCCAGCATCCAACTAAAAGCTTCTTGATGCACCAAACAGGTCAATATGTAGTTATTTCAACTCATGGGTGAGGGTAAAGGGTGGAGATGTGTCCAGTCACCAGACTAGTATCTCAACTGCCAGATGGAGAGAGAGAACTGGTTGCCTTAAGGAGACATTTGATTCCTTGTAACATGAGGTTGAAAAAAAAGTCCTAGTCACATTCCCAACCATCCAAAGAAGAATACAGTTTTTTTAATGACACCAAAGAGCAACAGCTAGGAAGAGCATCAAAAAAAAAGAGCAAACAAATGCAAAGAAAATATTTCTGAAGTTTTCCCCAAATTATTAGGAAATTTTCAAGAAATAGCTCAAGCTTTTTCCAGAAGCTAAAAATGTTATGTTAATAACCTTCAGAAGGGCTGTAATTGTCATTCCCTTCAGATAAAAATGATGAAAAATGAACACAATGATGTAAGGAAAGCTTTTAAGAAAGTGTAAATATAAATCAAATTAATAGTATGAGAGATTCTACTCTAATGCACAGTATACTATGCTTTTTAGGCAGAGAGAACTGATTCTATCCTTAGAAGACCCAGAGGCCTCTACATTGTATTCAACTGTCACTATCCCTTCATGCAATGTGGCTATCTGTCACTGATTGGCCACTGATGGAGTTGATGAACGTAAGTACATATATGTTTGACTATTATTCCCCCTCCTTTATGTAAATCTAATTATTATTTACCCTCTGTTGTTCTTGGAAATTCAATGGTTTTAATCATATTATCTGTAGTGGTTTCCCACTGATGTTCTTTTTCTGCCAATGGAAAAGGAAAAAAAATATATATCATGTGAGAATTAGATATTTCTACATAAAAGATTAATAAAAAGAGATCCATTTACATTGCCCAGGCTCAGTAAATGACTACTTGTTAAGAAAAAGTAACTAAAAATTAGTTTCTTTCTGACTGTTTCCCCCCTGATTTTTCTAGAAATGGTTTCATCAAAAGATGTTGTAAATATTACAGCTAATACACAAAAAAGTAGACCCCTCTCCATCCACCTAAATAGTTTTACATTTATTCAGAGAAATAATATAGCTTCTTTTATTTAGGTTAACCTAATAAAATGCATGCTTAGAATGATGATTATAATCCTTGACATGATTTGTAGTTACCATGTTTAATATCTGGTATTTTGGGTTGGACAGAAGGTTGAGGTACAGAAGCAACAAATTTTGTTTCCACTGGAGCTGAAAGACAATATGTATTATAGATGTAGCTTCCTATTGTCTTTTTTCCATTAGAAAATTAGAATTGCAGTATATGAGCTACAGTGGAGGTGAAGCAAAACATTTTATAAAAATCTCTAACAATGGTAAAACAAAATCTTTTAAAGTCCTTTTTGTTTGCTTTCCAATAAGGTGCTTTTAGAAAGCACACTACTAAATTGTTTTAAGGAACATAAAGATTATTAATATGACATATAAGAAATGTTATAAACTGCTATAATCATGATATAAATGCATATATATATGAATGCATAAGACATAAAATTGATAAGGTCTGATAATATTTTGCTGATCAATTACATTGTGCTGTTTGTACAATAACAGAAATAAAGCTTAGCAAAAACTCTCATTGTGACATTTACAAAAATATTTTTTTTCTGCAATAAATATGTTGTGTGATTTTTTTTAAAAAAAGCTATAGTATTTTATATACTAAAATATTAAAGTAGGTACATTTTCTTAGAAGCACTGCCTCAAAATTTTCAGGATACTAAACTTAAATCTCAACGCAAAAATTAACATACAAATTGACAAATTCAGAAGTGGAAAGTAAAGTATGGTTTGTTGTGATGGCAATGTGTCACATGGGCTCTCAGGTGTATGTGTTCCCATCTTTCTCTGTTTGCACATGAAGGATTAAAACTTCTGTATATGGTTTGGAACAAACAACAGTTTTCTATTTTATATGAATACAGAAAATGGTTATTCAAACCACAGTGATCTCTACAAACTTTACGAACTTAAATTTTTTAGTGTGTTGACCTTGGGATGGAACAGACAGACCAAATAAAGTGGTGTAAAGAGTTGGAGAAGGCAGGGAGGGTTGAGTGGGCTGGGCGGAAAGAGGAGGGGCACCCGAACCCAGGAGAGGAGGACGGGGAAGCAAGGGTGGAATGGAAACAGCTGAGAGCCAAGGGAGAAGAGACGAGCCCCATCCTGGGGAAGGGGGAGGGGGCAGGAGAAACCCTTAAAGAGGAGGGCAAGGCGTGGACAGGGGGGAAGGAGAGAACACAGAAGATGGGGATATGGGGAGGCACGCAGACGAGGGAAAGAGAAAGGGGCTGCACATGAGTCTGGAGGGCTCCCTTTGCCTCAGCGTCTGGCTGGCTTAAGTCTGAGACGCGTGGAACCCCCACATATTGCCTGACCTGCAAGCCCATGGTGGGAAGGTATTCCCAGAGGTGAGCCATACAACCCTGAGATTGGACGCAGGGGAGTGTTGGAGGCTGAAGTTCCCTGGTGGGAGAATAGAGTAAGGCTATGCCGTCAGGAGAGCCGGGAGCAAGCGGACGACCAGGCCGGAAGAGAGCAAGCGGAGCAAGCCTTCCGACCTTGGCGAGATTCAGCCTCCACAGAGTGGTAACAAGGAGGCGGAAATACACACTATCGGACGGTGTGTTAAGGGACCAGTGAAGTAACTGGCGTCCTTTCAGAGACTTCCCTGGTTGGAGGACTTGTGCTTTATGTTTTGGTTGGATTAGTTTGGTTGATTAAAGAGTGCACCAGTTACAGCATCTTGCCCAGCCTCTTGGGAGTGTTTTGTTTGAGGTAACTTCAGGTACCATGGACCCACTTGGGGGGTCTTCCGCCCCCTGGGCTGGTGGCTCCACCCACAAGTGGTTTCCAACTGCTTTGCAGACTGGGCATTTAGATGATACATGCTTCCAAAGCAGACAGAAACTGGACCAAAGCCGTGCTCCAGGGCTAAAAACTGGAGCAATTGACAATCTCAAAATGGAGCTTAGAATGTTAAGCCTTAACATTAATTTTTTAATTGATCATTAAAGAGACAGATTCATTCTGATTGAAGTTAATAATCTGAGTTGCTTGCTTTGTTGTGCTTGTTAAATAATCATTTTTACATTTAAAAAATTTATAAAGTTTTTTTTTTTAAAAGAGAGACCCAGGCAGGGGTGGTGGTCATTGGTCTGACTATATATTTTTAGGTCCAAATTAGTAACTCCTAAACGTAAGGTTTGTGATCCACTTAATAAGTGTCTGAAAAGCAATATGGGGTAGGGGTAGGGGGGAAGGCGATGGAGAAGAAAATGGTAGCAAAACTTTCCATTTATTTATCCAAGTGCCTAGAATTATATGGGCAAAAATGGACTAAGTACTAAGTGGTTTATTACAGTTCACCCCAGTACAATGCCACTGATTTATTTTATCCAACCCTAATCCTTCTCCTGAGGCCCTTCTGTCTTATTGTATTTTACAGCAGGGGGAGACCCCTCTATTTCTTAACAAATTCTAACAACCTTAAAATAACAAATGGTCATAGGAATAAGTGCATTGTTAATTAGGCAGTATGTAGAGTTCAGTCATATTGGCAAGGAACCAATTAAGTAATAGCCTAGAGGATTATTTTAATGAAGTTGTTCAATGTTCCAGAGGAGCCACTTCCCTATATTTGATTTTAAAAAGGGAAATGGAGCTTGTTCCAAACCGACATTGAATTTGAGATTTTCTCGCTTTGTGTACAAGTGAGGAAGAAAGAAGGGAGTTCACAAATCCATGGCTTGCTGTAATATGTTCTCTCATCTGAATGGGGTGTATGAAGGTAAATATGAATATTATAATGAATTTCTAGAGGTTCTTGTTCAAGTGACTAATAACAAAGCTCCTGGACCATGTGACAGAAAGCCACCTTTTGATATTTACAATGGTTTTTGTATTAGGAAGAACGTCTATCTAAAAATAAAGAAGAGCCTAATTACTAATGAAGACTAAAACTTTTAGACAGGAGAATAATGAAGTTTACAAGTACTATGATGTACCTCCTGGAGTAGTTGTTAATTTTTCAATAATCCTGGATGTTTTAGGTGTATTCTGCTTCAAAGATGGAGGATTAGGGGCTACAAAAATAAAAGAATTCAAACAATGAACAGAAAAAAGACATATAACTGCAAGTTATTTTTTCAAGAAGTGAGACATTTTGTTTTTACTGATAACACATAAGTATTTAACATGAAAATGGAAATATTAGGTTGTGGTAATGAAACTCATGATAATCATGTCAGCATAAACACAGACAATTTTATTTCTCTTGCATGACATCAGAGTCCTCCTTTGTGGCAAAAAAACAAAAAGACCAAAAGGAAAGTGAGGCACACACAAACACCCATCACAGCGTAGTTCGAAAAGACACAATGATGCACAACATATGCTGTGGCTCCTTTCCAGAAGAATTCTATATTCAATGTAAAATACTTTTTTAGTTCCTGAGATTCTCAAAGGACAAACAGCTATAAATGAAGTGAATGAGTTAATCATACTGAGGTTGCAAAAGGCTGTTTATAATAAACAATGTAATTATTTTATTGTTCCATCTGTATTCATAAACTTGCATATTTAATTACCAGGTTTCACATGTCTTCCTTCTGGCATGTCAGAAGGTTTCCATTTTAAAGGAATAAATGCTGTTTCAGATGGTGCTGAAAAGAATCAAGGTTAAATTTAATATTCTTCAGAATTCATTCAAGATATCTTTAAATTCATAGAACATGCAGCAGGCTTGTAATGACAATGACAGCATTCCAAATGGAATGGACCAGTCAATTGATGAAAGTGATGGAGTTGTGAAGTAGGTTACACTGATCTTAAACAATATTCCACAGATATGTCAGTTTTCCTCAAAGACAGATATGGATAAAATATTGTGAAGAGTGACGGATAACAAAAAGATGATTCATGCAACTTCGATAACTGAAATGAAATGTATAGGTATGAGCTATGAATCTAAAAAAGTCTAGAGACTTGATAGAAATATGATAAGGATCAGTAATGAAAGATGGTGAGAATGTTCTGGAGAAATGATAATGTTATGAAGAAGTGGAAAGAAAATAGTTTCTAATGAAAAATGAAATGTATGACCATTCACAGTGAAAAACAACATTACCCAGGGTTGACTTTGGCCAGTCAAGAGGTTTAGTTGTTTTAGGTGTGAAATACTCCGGTGTGGGTTCATTTGTTACTGTTAGAAGAAATGTTGACAACAAAAAAGAGTTACCCTGAAATTTGTAAAGTTTTTACATGAGAAAAACTATTTTTTCTGCAGAACCCCCCCATGTCCACCTTGATTAGGTAATTGCGTTTAGCTTACTAGTTCAGTGGGCAATATAGATGAAGTAATCTGACTGAATCACACACTGTTAAGGATCTCGTATATAACAGCATCTGTAACATTGTCATTAGAAAAGATACTACTGCAGGTTGTCTGTGGCTCTGAACACACAGGAATAAAGAAGTGATTGCTAGCCACATTGGAGGTGTATTGCTTTAAAAGAGAAGCAAAAAGGAGCAGGGATAATCCAGCTTCTAGCAGCAAAGTTTGGGTCCAGTGGCGGTGGCCTACTTTTGGAGCCTGCCATGCGGTCCCTGCAGTCCCAGCTGCCTGTTTCACCCCTATGTACTAAAAACAAATACAATACTTTTGAGTTCCACTGGTTTACTTCATTGCTTTTAATAGTGCAGTTCTTGCTGTTGTTACACATTGAGGCAGCACATTCCACTGTTAAACAGCTCTTACTGTCAGATAATTCTTCCTAGGTTTAGGTCAAATCTCTTTCCCTGTAGTTAGAATCCATTGTTCCAGCAAAGGAACTATTACTCCTTACGATATAGTTACAGTTCAGATAAGTATTACAGCACAGAATAAGGATTATGAGGATAAACCAGATGCCATTAAGAAAAGGTGACTGTCAAGGAGAGATATAAATAAGGTTGCCAATTCAGGATTGTCCCAAGCTGTAAGGTTTCCAGGCCAAAACGTGAAACCTAGAGGCAGTCTCTGATGATGTTATCAGTTCTGCATTAAGTCCAACAACAGTTGCTCACAGAATGTCATTCAAAAAACATACACATGCTGTTTCCTGTTTGGAATTAAAACAGTAATCTTAACCAAATTTAATATAATCTATTTTATTTCATCTAACCTACTTGCTTCTAGCCAGAGGATTGCTGCAGAGTGGATTGTGGGTTCCGATGTCACAATAACTAGAAGGTAAGAAGGAAGCTAACTAAGGGGCTGAACAAACTGCCCCTTTGGAGTGGCCTGCTGCTGCCCCTTTCAGGGGCAGATTGGAGCCACAGCAACTACATGCCATGGCCCCGATCTGGCATTTCTTGTGCACAAAAAGGAGCCGCAACAAGCATCTTCTGATGCTCCTTTTGGCACTGCATCATCTGGACGCAGCACCAAAGGAGCACTGTGATGCTGCCCACCATGCAGTCGGGTGCATGATGCAATGGCAGCATCAGGGCAGCGTTGGGGCATGCACCATGTAAACACCACGCCCCGACTTTGCCCTCAGGCCAGCATTTATCGCCAGTCTGTTCAGGCCCTAAGTACATTTATAGATCCCCCTGGAGAGTCTTTGGAAGTTGCAGCAGATTAGTTGAGGTCTGTAAATTGTAGCAAGCTGCTGTTCTACTAGATAAGCAGCTATATTTTTTTAGATTGTACACCATTTGGCAGCTTTTACTTTTATTGTTGTTTACTATGTAAAGCACTGTCCAAGCTTTAGATCGTTGTAGAAATAAACTTTAATAATAATAATAATAATAATAATAATAATAATAATAATAATCCTTTCCTCTTGCCCAGAGCTAAGGCCACCAAAACTGAAGAATTTACATTCTTGTTTCCTGCCTGGAGATAACCCATGAAATTTGGAAACTCTGGGCCAGTCTCTGGGATCTGGCCACTTTAGATATAAAAGAAGAGGCAGAACTGAAGTATTTACATGTTAATGACATAAATGGGATTAAAAACAATATAATATTGGTTAGATCATGTTCATAATGTTTGGGGAAAAGGTGGTTAAAATCCAAATTATAACTTTTGTGAAGGATCAAACAAGCCCTTGTTTTTCTTTAGTTTAAAAATCATATAATTTCTGTACTGCTTTAAAACAGTTGTCTACATTAATGTTATTAGTCCTACCTAAAGCAGATTCACTGAATGCACTGTTTAATGTTAAGTCAACATTTATGTGAGTATAACTGATTCAACAGGTCTACTTTAGCTGGACCTAGCAAAAAAGCACAGAGTGAAGCTACTCTGAGGCAAGTAGTTCAAAGTTTGTAATTACAGGGTGACTATGATATACCTGTTTTGGAGTCTGATATGCCAGTCTCATCAGATGTTCTAGGCTGTGAAAGAGCAGGTTGTGTTTTGCTGAAATCTAAAAATAAATTGATAGTAACTGCATTGTGATTAGTTTGTTTAAGGCATTTCTGCCCCCCAGATAGCTAGTGCTTTTTTTTCTCTCTCTCTCTAAATGATATATTTCTTGGAGGTTGTGTTTTTTTTAATGTATTAATTAGATTCACTTTAGGCCTAATTAGTGAAGAAACATTTGGAGAACACAAACTGTACCAGCAGTTCCTCCCTTTAAAAAGGTTCAGGCACTTCTCCTTGGTAGAGAAGGACATTTTAATATTTTTCTTTTTTCTTCAAGCTTGAAAAGTCTGTTACAGCTCCATCAATATATATTACGGAAGACCTTTGTTTTAAATAATATGAGCTGAAAGATGATTTCCCTTCTTCTTGCACTCCCATCTACTCCAAAGTGTTTCTAACATGCTTCCATATCCCCATCCAGCACCCCTCTTTTTTGGATCAGTTTATGTGAGTTATAGGAGAACAGTGGAATGGAGTATTATCTATTTGTGCCCCTTCTTGACTGAAGTTGTGCACTACCTGTGCTAAAGGGAAGAATGGGCAGGTGGGACACTGATCATCTAAGCTTTAGAGGAATCCTATAACATCTAGACGCTGCACTGAGCGGGGGGGGGGGGGGTTAAAATTGTGTACTCAGTATTTTGGCTCAGCACCTTTTGAAGGATTGATTCAACAAGAAAAGCATGATCCAAATTGTTTTTCCCCAATGTACTTTCCCCCCAAATGTCATATACACATGCTTGTGTCCTGTCATTCATTAAGTATGATGCACACATCCATAGCTTTATGTTCACAGACTGAATTATATGCATCTTGATACTTAGAAGACACTGATTACCATATATGTTCGACTATAAGTTTACCTTGTGTTTAAATCAAGGACAAGTCTTGGTGCTGAAATTATTAATATATCCTGTGGATAGGTTAAGGGTAAATTTAGGGGCATGTACCAAAGGATGTAAATGACAAAACAAAGGAAACTGATGTCAAAGAATGCTGCTATTTTCACACCCAGACAATCAAAAAGCCCCAAAGAAATGCCACAGTGGAGAGAGTAGACGGGGTCAGTAATTCTTTTAGGTTTTCCTGGGATGGACTACGATCTCACCTTTCATCACTCAACTCAGGAAGGGGATGGTTTCTATTTTGATAAGAGTTAAGGTACAGTACTTACACTGACTTGTAGATAAATCCACCTAGATTTTTTGTGTTGATTTTTTGACCAACATTTCTAGACTTATACATAAATAATAATAATAATAATAATAATAAAATATTTATTTATAGCCCGCCTTTCATAGATCAAGGCGGGCTACAATAATAACAGTTACAGGGTAAAAAACACAATACACAACCACAATTATGCATTAAAATAACAATAACAATATCCAACTAGCATAAGATGTTTACAACAAAGTTAATAATGGTGAGGGGGAGGAAGGAGGCTACAAAGGAAAAAAAATTAGGGGAAAGCTGTTTGGAACAGAAAGGTTTTTAATTCCTTCCTGAACCGCTCAAGGGTGGTGGCCGAGCGGAGCTCACTGGAAAGCGCGTTCCAGAGCAAAGGAGCCGAGATGGAATAGGCTCTATGCGATGTTGTGGCATGTTTAGAATCTGGGACTGTCAACAAATGCTTCCCAGCGGATCTGAGTGTGCGGGGCGGATTATATGGGGAGAGGCGGTTCTCCAAGTACATGAGTAAATACAGTATATCTCTCTTAGCAGTTTTCATTGACTTCATCTGACACATTGTAACTTTGAAGACATAATTCAGAATTTATTATACATCATGCTTTCTTTTCTCAAGTGCCTCACTATTCAGAATTTGCTATATGCAGAGAAAACTAGTAGTGCGGGAAAGGTCTTATAGTATGCACCAATCTGTTATTTATTTATTTAGAATATACCTTTTCATCTCAAATGTTGCTGGATTTCAACAGTATTGTCCAATGATTGATTATTTCTAAAACAAATTAAGCTGCTTCTAATACGTTAACATACTTTCCAGTGAAAAGTTAGTCCTATTTTTGATTTTATGCAGATGTTTTTCCAGTCAGTTGGGTGGCCTTATTACAATTAACACCTAAAGCAGAACACAAACAAGTCACATGTCTAAACCCTGGGTTGAAAAACCACTCCTCAGAATTAGAGTATAACAAAGCAACTCTTTGTATCTTCAAACTAAGAAAAGGTTCATGCTGAGGACAGTGCAGGGAAGTGGTATATTAATGGAACAAACAACTAACATTTATATGGGAAAATATATTCTAAAAAGGCCTTTGTGTGCTTGAAGTCAGAGGGAAAAAATGAAGAAACAACTTCTAGTTATGCAAGGACAGAGCTGCAAGTGTAAAAAACCAGCCACTACCTACTCCACAGAGTGTTTCTGGCAATACTCTAGCATTTAAGGCTAAGAATTGTAAAATCGTTTCTAGGTTGCCAGGATCCCCTTGAATGAGATATAGAGGTTTATCGCATGGGGGGAAAAACGTTCCCCGATGCGTTCTAACGAGCACGAGCGCGGGTGCACACGGAGCGTGATGGGAACTTGATGGGTCCCAGAACGCTAGTTTACCGCACGGCAGAATGCCACTGTCGCCGCCAGGCATTATCGGGTTCCCAATGTGTTCAAGGGGGCGCCATTCTGGGAATGCTTTTGAAACTGTTTCCAGAAATGGCGGTTTTTCCCCCCATGCGATAAACTTAATTGTATGCCAACTAACAGTCCCCACAATATTTCTGTATGTGGTGATCCCTACTATGCTTGTACTGAATCTGTGGGTTTTTTAAAAAAATGGTGTCTTGAGAAATAAATGATATTTAAGCAATTTGGCTGCCTGTTCAGAATTCTGAAATTAATTCTAAGCAGGGGTTTTCACAGTTACTCATATAAATGGATCTTGACAAATTATTAATTTCATTATTCCCCACTTTTTCACTAAAGAGCTCAAGGTAGTGTATATAGAGTTCACAGGCAGCCTACCATGAAGACACCAAATTATAATCAATAGTGTAATGGCCACTGCTAGTAGACTGAATCTCTCTCCTCCCTACAGCCCACCATGTACCTACCATTGTACCTTCCACCTCTCCTTTTTAAGGGAGATGAAAGGTAAACTAGGAAGTCTGCTTGAATAACAATAGAGTTAACTCACAATTCACATCCAGATTAGCAAGTTTGCTACATAATGTGCATTTGTGTACCTTTAAACTATTCCCTGGGAAAAGTTGAAATTAATACATTTCCATAATGATATATAGGGGATTATCACACAGCTGAAAAATACGTCTTATCACTGCTGAACTGAAGCTTCAATTTGGCAGCCGTAAAATGCATTTTTCAGCAGTGCAATAATCCTCATAATTAGGTTTCAGTCTTGTAAACCTGGAGTATTTTAGCAAATTCTGGGATTCTTTTAAATATTATCAGGCGTTCCTTCATGAGAACAATAAAAGTGGCAAATGCTCATGTCGTGCAGAATAGTGTCAATACAGGTACTAACAGTCACCAGGAGCCCTACCAATGTCCTGCAAGGACACCAGAGTCTATTGTAACACAGAAGTACTTCATGGCAGATGTTATAGTGTCCATCAACCTCAAGCAGATTTGGAGAGGGTTCTATGAAAGTGGAATAATTTGGAACACACTCCTCTGTATCAAAGTACAAATGTTTCCTACATGTAAATAAATAAATAAATAAATCTCTTGAATATTTTGGTGTTTTATTCAGGATATACCATTTAAAACAATGTGCAATGATAAACTTCAACATATTGAATTGAAGATAATGAACCACTGGAAACAAGCTATAATTATCATTGTGGTCATTGTCTGGCTTTATGTCTGTATTTCCTTTGGAGCCAAAAGAAACCTTGGTGCATGTGTTCTGAAACTCTGTGATGTAACTTGGGTACATTACTATTACTTTGCCCAAGAGGTCCTCAGAACAACAATGTGGATTTAGGCATCACATAAATGATGTCAACACACTCTTTCAGAGTCTCATACTGGCCCTATGTGCAGAATTACATTTCCAGTTGGTGCTCCTACAAAGTACTATCCTGTCACGCAGAAACATTTGCCTGTTTACTTATGTGTCTGTACATCAGTTTTTCTACTTTTTTTTGTCATACATTTGTTTTAATGACCTTTGATTTTTTCCTATTTCTATTGTTTTTCCTCATAACCTAACCACTTTCTGATTTAATGTCAGCATTCATTTAGTTGATTACCATAATAATGGAGTGTCTAGAGTTGAGAATAGTCAATGCTCTAGATATTGGAAGATTCAGAAAGAGACATATTTTGAAGATACAATAGCAAAGTTGTTATGCTAATAAGATGATATAAAAGCAAGTTATATAAGAAAGAATATGATGAAAATCCAGGTAGATAAGAAGGGGAAAAACTGTCAATAGTTGAGTAGGAAGTTAGGATGATAGGAGTTGTGGTTGAAGGTTTAAGTAATTTATATGGAAAGTATGAGTGGGGAAGAAGAGAAGATGAAATGAAAGACAAAGAATGTTAGTGAAGAGGGTAGAAGAAAGATCAAGAAAGGTGGGATAAAGATAAGAGAAGGTATGGAGGGAGAGAAGATTTAGAAATGGTAAATTGATGTTAAGTTCATAGGAGAGGGAAGGAGAGGATCTATAGAGGAAAATATGGGGAAAAGTCACAAAATACCCTGTTCTTGTATTCATGTTGAATCTTTATTTAGATTGTGTAACTTGCTTGAATGGTATAACAGATATAATTTGTAACATTTAATGAATAATTTTTATGAAAAAAATCATTTAGTTGATTAGCAAGCTTCCGCACCTGAACAAGACTTTTAAAATTATTATTTCACTGAAAAATTTGCATTTGTCTTATGACATAGCAAGATCAGCCCTGCTTACATCTTAGTTTGAAATCACCAAGCTTAGGATGGTTGTACAAAAACAATGTCTTTTTATAAAACCAGAAGGAAACAGCTAAACAAGCTGAAATCATCATAGGTAAACTGGATGGAATGTTAACCATTTTAAAAAAAGAAATGAAAAGGAAAGAAGACTTGTTGGTCACCAAGTCCAGACAACAGAACTATAGGAAATCAGAAAATGTGCAGTATTAGAACTGTATTAGAACTGTAAATTACGTGTGTTCCCCTTGTGCCCTGAAACAGATGACTTAATATGTGTTTCATAAAGAAAGAAAAGGGAGCTTAACACGTTTTGACAAGAGGATGTAAGATCCTTTAAAAAAATTAGCCTGCATCTGAATGTTGTAGGTACAAATGCAAAATAAAATACTGCACAAATGTATAGCAATAGCTACAGCAAGTACATTTCTACTTCTTTTCAACACAGAGACAGTGGGATCACTGGGGGGATGTGGATTACACCAAGGGAAACCCCAGGGGGATGTACATCCAGTGGGGCAGTATACCCAGTGGGACTGTTGGGGTGGCTGGGCAAGCAAGAAAGGTGTTCCATCCCTTTCTCGCTTGCCTAGAGCCATACTGGAGCCCAAACAGCACTCCAGAAACCGTAGCATTACTCTCTTGAATTGCAGCTGCTGTTGGGGGGGGGGGGGGCAGTGCCTTCCATTTGGGGTTTGACATGGCTGCAGCCATGCTAGACCCCAAACAGCCCTTCAGAGGCCATGGCAGTCTGCCCCCTGCTGACCTCCCGGTGACAACAATCCCAGGGATGCCACTGCACACAGAGGTAATAATATCTTCCCCAACGTGTCCTATACACTTATTCTTTGCTTCTGAGATGCAATGTTAGCTATTCATACCAGACAGTACAGGAAAAAAAGTCTGAAGAAGTCATGATTACTGCTGATGTCACTCCTTTGCATAAAGCAGGGAATGGCTGCTGCCAAGGATTCCACTGTCTTTTACTGAATCTAAGAAGACAGCATCCGTCAGTGTTTCCTTATCTTTGGGGAAAATATTATTTAAAGAAATATACCAAACTCAAAATTTCCACTATATCCTCTAGAGAACACAGAGACAAGTTTTTGCTCCATATGCTGTTTTACACTTTTTGAAACCAGAAAGTCATCTGAAGTTGTGAAGTCAACCAGTCTAGAGAGTGTAGGGCATTTATAGTTTGAAAAATACAACAATCGAGAATTCAGGAAGGAGGGCAGCTTGGAGACTTCATGTAGCCCACAGGCCACACTCTCCCGATCTTTATCATAAAGTGTTTGGCTGTTCAAAAGAACGTGCTAATGAGGATGGGAGGGAACCTTTCCACATCATATATAGGGATAATATTTACATGCATAAACACTTGAAAGAATCAGATTTTCAATGTGAAATGTTATCTGTCACAAGTACCAACCTGCATTATCACCATATTGCATTATTCAAATGCAGCTTATGGGGGAAAATAATTACCTTGCTTTGTCCATGTGCTTTTTGGAGCAGGTGTTTGGGGTTCTGAAAGAATTGACTGTATTTCACTTGAAGCTACAGTAAAAGAAATTACCAGGTCTTTATGAAGGTCATTGGATAAAAATTCATCTTGCAAGATGTCTTATTTATAAGGCCCATTGATATAGTGGCCTTTCTGGGAAACAATTGTGCAAACAACAGAAAGATATTTGAAAGATATTAGTTGGCTGAACCATCCATTTTCTTAAATCATATGAAAAACCAAAAGTGTAGTACTACTACCACAATATGGCTTTAATGCCATCATTACCATGCTAAGAATACATTTCATTTTCAAGAAGTTTAAAAATTAAAAAATGAAATTAAATGAATTTTAAAAAAAGAAAAGAAAATCAGCATTACCTAAAGTTTCAGTGGGCACTGGGTAGGTAGGAGATGTTTTTGCTTTAGGAAATTCTGGAAACTTGTATGGAGCTAAAGGTTGGAAAAAATAAAACATGAAACATCCAGCATAAGAATATTCCAAATTCTGAACAAATTACTCAATTTAGTTATTTTATGTAATGCCCACAATCTCTGTGTTCCAGTATTTTTGGATGTCTGCTTCCTCACTTGATCCAGATGACTGGGAAGCAACTAAGCTTGAATAAATATGCAGCAAGTAGGAAAGTTGCTGTGGGTATGAATGATCCAAGCTTCATTGCATTTTAATTTGCTGCACATTGACTCTTGCTGATAATCATATTAAGAAAGATGATGAGAGTAGTTTTTAAAGACATAATATTTTACTTTAAAAATGATTTAGGCCAATTTTTCTTTTTCTTTGAAAAATAAAGACCTCAAAGTTATATGGTGATTGCATAATATGTAATTTTTGGCTACTTCCACATTGCGGAATTAATGCAGTATGGCACTGTTTTAACTGCATTCTGGAATTTGTAGTTTGTTGTGGCACCAGAGCTCTCTGACAGAGAAGACTAAATATCTCACAAAACTACAGACTCCAGAATTCCATACCATTGAATCATGGCAGTTAAAATGGTGTCAAACTGCATTAATTCCACACTGTAGATGCAACCATTATATCATTGCTGCAGTTTTTTTCTGTATATAATGAACCATAAAGTTCAAACTTTTCTGTGTTGGTTTATACTGAGAACCTTTAATTCTGCAACATTAATAGTGAACTTTTGATACTTTTGTGAGTTTTGTGAGATATTTAGTATGGCCATCATGGATTTACTTGTTTCATTTACAGTTGTCTCTTTCTAGCATACAACATAATGTCCTCTTTTTTTTTTTTGAGCCATCTTATATTGTTTCTTATATCTATTTCTGTTCACCCATTTGCTGCAGACATTCAGACTTTCGTCCTTTACAACAATAACAATCGTAGAGTGTCATTATGCATGGTCTACTCTAATTATATAAAGCAGAGGCAAGCAACAGAGTTGAGGAATGGTTTATACCCTGCTCTTCAACCACAAAGGTTCTCAGAGTGGCAATATTATGCATTAACAGGATAGTAAAATAGGTGTGGGACGGAAATACATTATTTGTAGTTGTCATTTTTATTCTGTAATTTCATAATCTACCAGGTACTACTGACTACTTTTGGACCATCAATGATTCTGCTTCTATCCAAGAATCTAGGAATCAAGTTAGGTATTATTGGATAATGTGGAACTTTCAAAGGTGCTTAACCCCCATTAAATATGGTTGTAGTTTTTGTTGTAGTTATAGTTGTTATTATTATAGTGCGCCCGCATTATACATGGGTATGGCTTATGCGGTTTCCAGCATATGCTGGAAGCTGCAGCAGAAGAATCAGTGCTGCACACCAGAAAAAGTAATCGTGCACGCCCATGGCATGGGTGCCACATGCCACCATGGGCATGAGCCCCATTATCTTTAATGGGGCTTGAGTATCTGCAGAATTTCCCTTATTCAGGAGGATCCAGAACAGATCCCTCACGTAAGGAAAGGGACCACTGCATTATTGTTGTTGTTGCTGCACATTTTCATTAGCTTTGGGACTTAAACTGACACAAACATCTTTTAAATATACTATTTTCTTTATTTATCTGTAAAGTAGTGTGTCTTTTTAGATTTCTGATGCATTTTAGGTTCACAACATCCTTTTAACTGGCTTTATTTAAAACTATTGCATCAGTAACAAAAGGAGAAAGTCTTTATAATATTATATTTTATTCATAAGAAAAATTAAATCTAACAAATGAATTTAAATGATTTTGTGAAATAGCTTACATAAAAAGACATTTTTAGTAAAACATTTGCATTTTTATTTATTTATTTATTTTGCAGTGTTACAAGGCCAAACCTATGCATGGAAACTGAAGAAACAATCAACTTAAGTTATCCAGTCTGTTTTGAATTTTTCCCAATTCATTTTTAAGAGGCAGTTTATTTTCTTGGATTACACTTTCTTTCCATCGCCAGTAGTAAAAAAGAAACACACATTTTGCTCAAAATCCTTGTACTTTTCTGTTTATGCTTAGTGTAATGTCTTATTATTTAAATTGCTAGTGACACTTATTAAGACAAAAAAAAATTATAGCACTCAGGTTTATTAACCACAGCCACATTAGTTGTTTCTACATTTAGTATTTAGATTTAGATAATAATAGTGCTGATTCCTGCTCTTATTGATCATGTACATAGTAAGTTAAAAACAAACAAACCTAAGGATAGAGGTATGACTGGTAGATCACAACATAATTTTTGTGGCAGAATGTCAGAAACAATGAGCTGAACACTGTAAACAGGATTTATAATGCCAAGGTTATGCATATAACACATTTCCGCATTATATTGGGCTATTTTATTGTACCAAATCCAACACTAGCCCTATCTAATGGAGATTGAAATCAGCTGGACCAAAGTTACTGTTGTGCTACAATACCCATTCATTTCAATAGCTCTACTCTATGTAACACAAATATTGGTTTATCCCACTGTGTTAATGCAGGCAAATAAATGCAATTGATTATCCCAATTACAATAGACCAATTGAATTAACGGAATATACGAAATTTTTACTGAGTCAATGAGATATGCTATAGTTGGAACTAACAAATACATTTAGGCCAAATAAGTATGTAAGAATGTATATAAGAATTTTCTTTTACATTCAACATTCAACATTTTCCTCTCTATACATTAATTGCTATTTCAAATTAAAATTCTCAGAGACAATATCTTCACAAGATTCCTAACTGCCCATTAATTCAATAAAAAAAATTCTACTCTAACTTACATTATTTGTTTCAAATGCTATTTGCAAACCAGTTAGTGAGAAGGATGTTTTACAGCCTTATATATATTGTGTTGATGCTTATGTAGAAGGTCATATATTAATATTTACAGATTTTCCTGCACTATAATGACAACTTATAAGGTAAAGGCATTCCCTGTTGACAAGGTTGTCAAGTCATGTCTGACCATGGGGAGCGGTGCTCATCTCCATTACTAAGCTGAAAAGTGATCATGTGGCCAGCTGTCTTACCTTCCCACCTACTTGCATTTGCATGCTTTTGAACTGCTAGGTTAGCAGAAGCTGAACGACAACTTACTTATCTGTTATATGACAATTATCTGATCAAGAACACAAAAGAACTGATGCCCTTAAACACTGTGCATGCAGCCCACTGCCTCACATATCAGCAGCAGTATCCAATAGTCTCAAGTCTGCAATGGAAGTACCATAAGCAAAGTATTTACCCAGTATGTCAAGTGGCAATTCAGCCATAGAGGTTATGCTATCTTCTGAAGATTCCAGTTCACTCTCAGTGTGTGCTAAAAAAAGAAGTTGACATTTCTTATTTATATAACATACAATGAATACTACATGAAAGAATGATGAGGGCAAAAATTCAAAAGGCAACATTTTGTCTTCTACTCTCACTACTCCCACAGCTATGATGTATTTTGCTGTAGCAAACAGAAATATTTTGATTAACAATACAGAATGATATATTAAGTCTCTTGCAACAAGCATATTTTTCAGGTCTCCTACAACTAAAGAAACACCAAAAAAGGCACAGAAAAGTAATTGAGGTAATCTTATGCACATTTAATTGAGATAAGTCCCATTAAACAAAATGGGAACAATTTTGCACTACCAGCCTGTATAGTTCAAAAGTACTTTAAAATTACTTTATACATGCATAAGGTCTGCAGGACTTTTTGCAAAGTTTTAAAGATTCTAGTTCTCTTTCAGGGCAGAGTTATGATCCTTTGTTTACCAGTACTTTAAGCTTCCAGTTCTATTTATATAGCAGTAATTCTTCGGTCACAGTGTAATAAAATGCTGTTGTCCAATATTGCTCATATTTTTGCCAATTCCATGTTCCTTCACAAGTAGGCCTATAACAAGGTTGACCCTTCTTTCTGTGCAGAAACTGTTCTACACCAAAGAAACCAAGTGGTCTAACAATAATACCAACAATTGTATTATATTGTACGTTAACTATGTGCTGGTTGCTGGTCAAGGCAACAGCACTAGCTTAAAACACATGCATAAGAGAATACGTGTTACCTGGTGAGCTCTCAGATTCTTCCAAGACACTTGGAGCTGTAGGTTTGCTGCTTTCCCAATCCAGTCCAGTCATAGCTGTAAGATTTTTTTTAAAAATTATGTACCAATATAGAATATTATAGTATATATAAAAGTGTGTCTATACCAGCCACTTCCCCAAATCTAGCTGCAGATCTGAGTATTCTGCTCCATAGCTGTCCCAGATACACTATATGAGTGTCACATGGACCAGCATGACAGCAAGGCAAAGCCACCTTGCTGTACAGAACATCTACTAGGCTGACCACACATCAACACTGGTATCCTGTCCTCCTTGTGGCTGCTGTCCCTGCTGTCTCAACGGCTACAAAAGCAGCTCCTTGGCAAAAGAGCCTTGCTGGTGACATCCCTTCTGGTGAAATCAGAATGGGATACCCAACCATATGATTAATGTAGAAAGCATAGAATGACCCCCCCCCCCGTTGATCACATGTCTGGGCACCCCATTCTGATGCCAGGCAAGCGACATGTCAACAGCAAGGCTCTGCCAGAGAGGTACTTGCCTAGGAAGGTAGGGGACTCAGAGCACTGGGGAGAAAGACATTTCCCTTCCCCACCAACGGCTGGGCTTGTTTTCAGAGTGAGTGGCACACAGAATTGGCCCTTTAAAGATAGCTAAGCTTGCCACCACATGAATCTAGCTTGATTCCTGCTGTCTACATTCAGGAAACTCTAAATTTCCCTGGGAAAATCCAGAAATAGACTAGGAGGTTTTAAAAAATGAATTAAAGCCCAGAAGGGGCAGATTTGCTGTGAACTTGGAATATTGTAATATTGTGCCAGTTCTGGGCACCACAATTTAAAAAGGGTGTGGAAAAACTGGAGCATGTCCAAAGGAGAGCGGCTAAAGTGGTGAAGGGTCTGGAAACCATGCCCTATGAGGAACGACTTAGGGAGTTGGGGATGTTTAGACTGGAGAAGAAAAGAGGTGATATGGTAGTCCTGTTTAAATACTTGAAGGGATGTCATATTGAGGAGGGAACAAGCTTGTTTTCTGCTGTTCCAGAGACTAGGACCCGGAACAATGGATGCAAGCTACAGCAAAAGAGATTCCACCTCAACATTAGGAAGAACTTCCTGACAATAAGGGCTGTTCGACAGTGGAACACACTCCCTCGGAGTGTAGTGGAATCTCCCTCCTTGGAGGTCTTTAAACAGAGGCTGGATGGCCATCAGTCGGGGATGCTTTGATTTGGATTTCCTGCATGGCAGGAGGTTGGACTGGATGGCCCTTGCAGTCTCTTCCAACTCTATTATTCTATGATTCTATGATTCTAACTTGTCTACACTGTAGAGCATGTCTACACTGGCCAAAACCCTCAGACTCACCCTGTGTTCAGACACTTGTCTACGTGAGTCTGGGGGTTTGGCCAGCATAGACAAGTTCTAATTTAGGTAAAAGATTATTATTTTTTCTTTGTATTTAGTGAAATAAATTAGATATCATAACCCTTTGATACTAAACTTATGAACATGTTCAGAAAACACAAAACTAAATCCTATTTTAGTGCCAGCCATTGAACCACAGAAATGAATGAGATTTATCTTAATATTGGCTAATACATCCCATTGATTTCAAAGGCCCTAGCTGAAGCTAAAGCTAGATTCAATTTACCTTATCTTGCACTAACGTGATTTATGCTTAAATATAGCCAAGGGTGTAGGTCACAATAGACAGTCCTGCTGTCTGTGAAGTTAAATGAAAAAATTCCACTAAGTAGTTGGGATTTATGCAGGAGAACAATTTGCTGGTTGTTTGAATAATTCTACAGAGGAAGTACAAGGAAATATCAGCAAGTGTTAAGAAATACAGGCTATTAAACAAGCTATAAAGAGAAAAGTAGAAAATCCCTTGAGATGGTGAAAATGGAGTACTGAAGGGATCAAATAATGGAATAGTATATTTATGATGCCAAAAGGAAATGGTAAAAAATTTCTGCTTTAAAAAGGACTCCCAACATCATTACCATCTAAATTTACAAAATGTCATTAGCAAAAACAAAACAAAACAAAACAAAAACCACATATCATTAGACTTAGAATGTCACTAGACTGAGGCTAAATGTTATGACTGATTCATTTTAAAAATCTGATTATACTGTTGGTCCTCCTTACACATGGATTTTTTATACATGGATTCCAGAATCCATGGCTTGAAAATATTCAAAAAAAGTATAAATTTCAAGTATCAAACCTTGATTTTTCCATTTTATATAAAGGACACCATTTTGCTATGCCATTGTATTTAAATGGGACTTGAGCATACACGGATTTTGTTATTCACAAGGGTCCACTGTAAAATAAATGGGATTTCTGTTTTGGTAACAAGTGCTCAAAGTGGTCGATCAGTTTCAAAATACAGTGATTATACAGTTTTCATTTTCTGGAGAAAACAAATTTTGTGGGACCTCTTCAGGCTCAAAGCTCCAAAGTAAATCAGTTACAATATGCACAATAAAACAATTATAATATGTATATTCAAATTAATTAAATAGGTTTTTTTGGAGGAGGTGCAAAAGTTAGGTGCAAACTACATGGAATTGCAGACATCTTATTAATACAGCATTGTGAAAAATGTGTCCTGTTTCTTCTTATATTGCAATGCTCAATTTGAATATGTTGAAATTTGTTGAATTTATTGAAAAATTTATGGACAAAATGCTTCAAGACACACTTGCTGCTTTACAGTCTGCCCTTTACATACATTGAAATAATTAACAGTGTAATCTTATGTATACCTGTTTCAGCTTGATATATTTGTTTTCTCCAAGTAGGTTTGCATGGAATTATAGCCAGGTGTGGTGGGCTGCACTATCGTGATGTTACATTATACTGAGCTTGAGAATTTACAACACTTTGATTTCAGCCATGATATTAATCTTATTATTTGTGATAGCAAAAATGTGTTTAGGGAATGAGATACATTGATGACAATGCTATATGGCATGGATGTATGGCAACAATCCATCTCAAACTAGTACAAATAGTACTATGAAATCAACAATGGATATTGATATGTCAGAAACAGCTTGTTGCAAAATGATACAATGGGACAGTGATAAAGACAATAGTGATTATTGCTTGTACTTCTTTTAAATGAAATTCTAGGGACATCAGCCTCACGAAACCTAGTCTATCATACTTGTATATAATATAAAAACATACAGGTATAAATATGGGAGTGCAAGTAATGTTAATGATGAACAATCATAGAACATAGATATCAACTGGCCTAATGTACTCAAATATGGATTTTCAAATTAAAAATCTGCTTTGAATATATATTGAAGGAATATTATAATATAGAGATACATTTGCCCCAATATATTTCACCTAATCAATGTAATTTTCGTATTCGATCAAACTGTATGAGTAACCTAAGCAACATTCTGGTTTGTCAAGGCATCATCTAGAAATACTCACCAGGCTGAGATTGTGGAGAGATTTCTTGCACTTCTGGTGTTTTGGATTCTGCAGGCCATTCTTGTGTTTCATTCTTCACTATATAAAGGAAAAAGTAGGGTTTAACAATGAAAAGATTCTTCAATTTTTGGAGCAAGTTTGTGAGGTGCTCAGGAGACTGTAGCAGTGAGCAGAACCTACATTGGATTCAACTCTTGAATAAATGGTTATCTAGTAGTGAATACAACTGTTGGCATGATTACTGCAAAGGGGTTACCCTATCTGGCAAATCATCTCAGGTCTGGTGATCAAGACCAGATGCGCACCAATAGATTGACAAAGATAATAAATCTAAGTCATAAGCAAGTTTCATAAAATTGGACCTTGACACAACGTAAGGTAATAATGGCAGAAATTCTACACTACTTTTTAATTGTTCAGAAGGCAAACATTAACAAATGGAGTTGAGAGACACCAGACAAACAAAAATTTCAGACGGTTTGCTATACAAATTGTTTTTTAAACCCTCAATTAAATGGCTTTTTATATGTTGTCGAACTGTTTTGAAGGAGAAAAGAAATTAATAAATACATGCTGCTCTTCAACATGTCTAGCTCTTCTGTGTGCTCCTATTTTGAAAATAATTTAGTTTTATGACTCTTTCCCTCTTAGAACCAATAGGAATCCTTGGGTTGAGGGCTAACCCTAGAGTCTTGGGCACCTGAGTACAACATAGGAGATTAGCACATTGGCTTTAAAGTGCCTTATCCCTGATGGGATAGAAGAGTATTTAATTTTCAAAACGGGTGTTATTGTATTCACCAGTGATGGGACAAATGCAACCCATATATAGCTCAGATGCCAGCTGGGCCTATCCTGTGCCTTTTCAGAAATGGAGAAATCCAGTGAATAATTGTCAGTTGCACATTTAACCTGTTACTAAAGTATGTGCAATAGGTCATTTGGGGGTAATTCACAGGGAAGGGGATTTAAAGAGGCTTCCCTGCACCCCCACCCTCCATTCCCAATGGAAGGCAAGCCTCCTTACTCAGGAGGAAGTAATCATTTGGTTTGGCAGGAGAAATGGGATCTAAAGAGCCTTCCCTGTGCCCACCCATGCCTCCCAATGGAAGACAAACCTCCTTTCTCATGTGGAGGTAATCATTTGGCTTGGCAGGAGAAACAGGATTTACTGTAAGAGCCTTCTCTGCAGTGCTTCCCTGCTTCCTAATAAAGGCATGACACCTTAATCTCAGATAGCTAATGAGAAAACTGAATGGTAGTGTGATAAGATCCATAGCCAACCTGTTATCAAATTATAGCTACTGACAAACTCATGACAGTGCATAACACATAGTGCATCAGAAGATGGACATGACTGAGCCACTTGCCTCATTAGAAACTTAATTCCCTACAATATTGCCATGTTTTTTGCTTACTTGATATCTTCTGTGGTCTTTCAGGTACATCCAGCGTGAAAGGTGATGACAGCTTCTGTTGAGTTCCATTGAAATCTGGAACAATGAGGTGCACTACACCCAAAATAAAAGAGTAATTTATTCAAAGGTCTATTTTTTGATTTAACTTTAATTTAAATTAATTTATAAATGTATATCTTAAATTATAGATTAAAATATTCAATAGATAAATATAAAAGCCCCTTTGAATACCATTTCAGAGAAAAGTGTGATACAAATCAAACAAAAAAATATCAGAGCTTGGATGTAGTTCACAAAAGGTAAAGGTATTATTCATTACTCCTCCCAAGAAATAAGTTGCAGCATCCTTACATTAAATGTTATAATAACAGCATCAATATTTAGAGCTACATGTATTGTTACTCATTATTTTTAATATTTTAGGTGGAGCTGGGTAATTCTGGGGGTTTGTTGACCATTTTACTGTATTTTATTGGAAAATATTTTTAAAAAATAATATAAAAGTAACATAGTCTTAAGGTGTTGCTAAACAGTAACATGTTACTTTTTATGTACCAAAACCAAGTAACAACTTTCCCCCCAGCTTAGCTTAATTATAACATTTCCAAGCTCTTATTAATGCAAATCATTAGTGGAGATGAGAGACTGCCCAAAAGAGATAGAAGTAGAAATACTGCTAACTCGTAAACCTGGGAAAATCTGTGTTTATCACAGCATTATTTCTAAAGTCTGCATGCACATGTCACCATAGAAGAATATGGGACATGGTGATCTGTGGGCACCATTGAATAATATGGAGTGTGGTGATTCATGGTGATCTGTGGGCAGATGCAGATCACCAGCCTGCAGATACACTGTACTTGCTGGAGATGTCAAAATTGCAAATTAAAAATCTGTTCTCACTTTCTTCTTCTTAGAACTATCATCACAGTGACTATGACTATCATCACCATCACCATTATCAATTTACAATATTTCCCAGAAAAATTTCATTTACTGTAACATTTATTGACAGATCTGTCTTTAAAATACACCTTTTCATGACTGTCTATGGTCAGGTACAGTAGTAGCAAGTACGATTAAAAGCCGTCCATTCAAAGGAAACAGAAAACTCCAAGAGATAAGGACTGAAGAGACTATCTATCTGGAATAATGTACAGTCACCTAATATTGGTCCTGCCAAAGGAGACTTCTCTGGGATTTTAGACTTTGTCCGATGTGTAACATTTTGAAGTACTGTGAAAATAAGAATGGAACTTTTATAAAATTCATAGACCTGGTATCATATATTAGATATGTTTCTGTATGCATCTGTGAGCAGCCACTTTTGAAATCTTGAACATTTCTTGTCGTCTAGGTCGTCTCTAGGTTGCTGCTAAATTACAAATCAAGTTCTCATTCTTGTGCGACAACATACAGCCAATGTCAATAAGGATCACAAAGACACGTTATTAAAGTGACTACAGTGCCATCAAGCTATATATTAACAATTTAAACTTCTAAAAGTAAATGGTGAATGCAATAAAATTTGGCAGTAAGGTTACTACAAATGATTTTAATGGAAGCTGTTTCAAAAGAGTGCAGAGGGCAAATTGTTGGGATCAAAATAAGAGATGGAAAAGAGAAGATCAAATTAAGAAGTCATAAACAATGTGTGTCATAAAGATTGAAGACGGACCTCCCCTCCCCGCCCCTATTCTGCCTCTTCAACTGTGGTCCAAAACACATTGCATAAATAATCCAATTTGAGCCTGCTTTAACTGCCCCGGCTCAATGCTAGTGAATCCTGGGCATTGTAGTTTATTGCAATTTATCTGACAGAGAAGGCTAAATGTCTCACAAAACTACAGTTCCCAGAATTCCCTAGCATTGAGCCAGGGCACTTAAAGCAGTCTCAAACTAGATTATTTCTGTTTTGGACCCATATTGGCAGAACATAATGGATTAAAGGAAGGTATATGGAAAATGGAGGATTCCCCCCCCCCATGCATTGTGGAAAGCATTTCTAGAGGAGAAACACAGGTTTATGATGTGCTGATGGCATAGGAAAAAGAAGATGGCAAACAGAAGCTAGGACAGAATAGTGTCAAGATGCATGTCCATCTCATGAAGTGAAGCAAAGAATCAACAGAGATTGTGTGGTAACCAAAAAGAGGGATATAGTGAGGTTGATAGAGATGTTAATACAACTTTTATGTTCATTAAGGGAGACAGGTTGTATACAGAAAAGGAAGAGGTGGATAGGCCTTAGGAGAGCATCAAGAATAGAAAAGCAGCATAGATGAGTATAGATAACTGGCATAAAGTGACTTGTAGACAGCCTGAGACACCACTGAAAATTGAGAACCATTCTATCAATGGGGTACTTTCCTGTCTCCTCCCCACCCAAAATTTGCAAAACTGTGTAAAAAGAAAAGACATTTTTTTGGATTGGGACTGGAAAGAAGCAGAGGGGTAGCTTTGCACTCTGGGGAGGATATTTGAATGATCGGACATGGGGCAAAACGCCAGCTACTGGAGTAAGATCCTTATAATTAAATTTGATCATTACTATCCAAGATCCAACCCAGGATTTTCCACAATAGATTTCCAGCTATCTTGAAAACTATTGGATTTGGTCATACAGAAGACAGTGTTCCATACAGGAAAAAGAAAAGAAAAGAAAAACTACTTATGAAGTTCTTCATTAAAAGTTCTCAAAATGTTTTAAAACTATTATATCTAAAACAGAGACATATCCTATGAATTTACTATAGATGATACAAATAAATATTTGTGTATGATAGGTGTCTTGTTTGTAATGGGATTCCATGAAGACACTTGTAAAAAAAAAGACCATGTTGTTGTGCATGTTCTGTAAAAATCTTCCTTTTGGTGTAGCCAAAGGAGATAAACTGGATTGTTTCTGCCTATAACATATGGTTATGGAGTGTGAATTATATCCTTCCTTTTCTACAATCATCACCTTTTATATATTAATTGACTGGTATAAGTTTAATTGTATATTTGAGGAGAATTCCGATGCTTGAATTTACTGAAGGAAATGAGATTATTTCAAGTTCAAATCCAATTGCTAGTCCCAACTAATGTCAATTCCTCAAATCACTAATAATTTGGTAAGACTACATGTATATATTGGGATGTGGTGACTTAGTGGTTAAGATGCCAATTCTGACGAGTGGAAGATCAGAAGGTTGGCAGTTTGAGGCCTGAGTGCTGCATGCTGCAGTGAGCTCCAGTCACTAGTCTCAGTTTCTGCCAACCTAGCAGTTCAAAAGCATGCAAACTGAAGTAGATAAATAGGTACCACTTCAGTGGAAAGGTAACAGTGTTTGGTGCAGTCATGCTGGCCACATGATCACCAGAGCAGTCCCCGGACAACACTGGTTCTTCAACTTAGTAATGGATGAGCACAGCCCCCTACAGTTGCTTGCAACTAGACATTCATGTCAAGGGACTATCTTTACCTTTACTCTTATATAAGATACAGTCAATGGTTTAATTTAGATGGAACTGACAAATGGACTTAGAATTTTCCCACCAGTCTTAAGGATAATTATTGCCACATGAAATTAACCAAGCTTTAGTGCTGCACTCAGACATACATTTCCTGTGCAAAAATGCTTCCCTTTGTATAGGTATGAAGTATAAGCAGTCATGCAGATTACCTTGCTTGATTATTGTAACTGGATGCAGCACTTTTGAATCTCCTGGTATAAACTGAAGAGATGAAAAAACATGATATAAGGATAGTGATCAATGCCAGAATATTACTCTTTTTTCTAAATAAGGTAAAAACTATTCATTTTTCCCAAGAGTGGAGATAATGGTAGTTTTCAGTTATATAAAAACTAACAAACAGAGTATGATGTTACCAGAGGCTAGGTTGCTCAAAGTCCTTTCAAACTTAAAGCCAACCTTGCACATACAAACAATATAACATAATATTCTAAATTAAGTGATACTTCTAATATAGAGGTTTGGTGGTGGTACCACCTCTGAGGAACAAACAAAGGGTGTCTTGTATGGTTTTTTGTGGGGTTTCAGGCTATGTGGCCATGTTCTAGAAGATTTTCTTCCTGACGTTTCGTCGACATCTGTGGCTGGCATCTTGATGCCAGCCACAGATGCTGGTGAAACGTCAGGAAGAAAATCTTCTAGAACATGGCCACATAGCCCAAAAAACCCATAAAAATCCATGGATGCTGGCCATGAAAGCCTTCGACTTCATGGTGTCTTGTATCTTGTACTATCCTGCAGTTTCATGTGTGCAGAAAAGTCTGCTTGTTTTACCACTTCCCCAGGGTAAAGGTTTGAGGAAGGTACTGGTGGCAGCAGTGATGTATGCTTGAACAGAATTGTATTGAATAAAATCAATCTACATGCTCCTTCATTAGAAACAAGACAAATGGGTTCAGAAGAATTGTGGTAGAAATTTTCATAACTACTATGATATTATTTCCCTCCAAACTGGATTGCACGCCAACTGCTATGGTATTATTTTCCCCCAAATTAGATTGCACACTATCAGAAAATACACTGAAGGTGGTTCTGGTAACTGCATATATTTGAAAATAATTACAGCAAAGAAAATAAGCCGCACCTGATCATTTTAAAGATATGTAGACCAACCAGGTTCAGTTCCAGATAAATCACATGTCATGTGATCTTTTATTAGGCAACTCCCTGATACAGCAGATGGATTATGTTGCAGAATGTGGCAGAAATTTTAAAATGTGGCAGAACTATTTAAAATGAAAAAGTAGTGTATAGGCAGAGGAAATACAACTGATCTAGTATATTTAGATTTTTAAAGATTTTGTCCAACTCAGTAAGAACTTCAAAAAGGCAATTTAGGATGGGGTAAAACAAAACGTTCTTTACTACACTGCAAACAATTATAATGTAAAAAACAAAAGTGTTTGCACTGCAAAAAGAACTAATAACATCACACATATACAGCTTAAAAAGAAAAGTACCCATATTAAACCAGGTTCTATTCAAAATACATGCCAGTCTCAGCAGTCTCCCATGCCACCATTTCTTTCAATCTCATTTGGTTGTTAAATACAGTGGTATCTCCTTATCATGGATTCAAGCATCCACAGCTTGAAAATATTCCCAAAAAAGTATAAATTCCAAATAGCAAACTTTGATTTTCCATTTTATATAAAGGACACCATTTTGGTGTGCCATTATATTTAATGGGACTGAAGCATCCATGGATTTTGTTATCCACAGGGGATTCTGGAAACAAATACCCACTGTATATCTTTCTAGATTCTTTGTAGAAGAAGTCTGGAAAGTCTAGAACAATCTAATGTCCTTGTAGTTTGTTTAATTTCTTCTTGGAAAGGAAGCCAGTTCCTCTGACATTACATAAATCCAAACTTGGCAATCTTAGGTTCATACACCAGCCTGGCTCCAGATGCTTTAGTTCTAAAAAATGTCTTGTTCCTCTTCATATTATACATTAGGTTGTGCAACAAAATCTAGCTATAATATATGGTATAGCAACATTTTGGTCTGATTCATGTGTACAACACTGAAAGTGAAATAAGCATAACTATCACAGAGGCAGGGTCTGTTGTACAGTAACATAATCCATACTGACAGATTTACTGATTAAAGCAAAGTTTTCCAAAGAAAAAATATGGAAAATCAAGGACTTAAAATGATGTTGTGAGTACCGTGCCATAACATTACATACAGCAGATAAATGGCAAACCTCAAAGGGTTCAGCTGTCAATTTTGCCCTGAATCCACCAGTTGCTACATCCCTCCCAGTTACTGCTGAAATATGACAACAAATTGTGCTGCTGAACTTTGGTAGCAAATTTGGCAAGCAACTGGAAGCCATGAAAAAAAAAACAAATAAAATATTTCCAAATGCTGTTTGTTGCTGAATTTTGCAGCACAGCTTTCGTGGTAGGTTGGGAAGAGTAAAAATGGCCTTGGAGTACAGATGTGATCCGTGGTACATATGGATCCCTGATGTACAAGAGTACAACCTTAGGCTGTATATACACTAACTTGACTGTAAGTCCTGCTTAATTCAGTGGAACATATGTTCAAATAGATGCCATTGCTCTGTTATCCAATCATGTTGTATATTTCACCCAGTTTGGCACAAACATAAAAGAACTGTCAGTAACAATGCAATATTTATCAAATGATCTTTCTTTTTCTTCTAGTCCAGCACTTTGTTCCTGCAACTACAGTATATGAGACTGAGAAGTGAACAACAGGACATGTGTAATGGCTCTTTTCCATTCATTCTCCCCAGCAATTAGTATTCTAGCTGGCTGCCATCAATAAATTTTATGGCAGTAAATACTGTGCATTGTAGGAGCTTTGTATGTCTGCCTTCAAATCACTTGTTGACTTATGGTAACCTAATGAATTTCACAGAGTTTTCTTAGGCAAGGAATATTCAGTGGTTTTGCCAGCTCCTTCCTTTGAAATGTAGCCTACAATACCTGGTATTCATTGCCTTTTTCCCATCCAAGTACTTTGACCCTGCTTAGCTTCCAAAATCAGACAGGATATTGAGGTCACCCCTGTGAGGTCACAAACATCTAGAATCATAGAATCGTAGAGTTGGAAGAGACCACTAGGGCCATCCAGTCCAACCCCCTGCCATGCAGGAAATCCAAATCAAAGCATCCCTGACAGATGGCCATCCAGCCTCTGTTTAAAGACCTCCAAGGAAGGAGACTCTATCACCCTCCGAGATCTAGACAGATCTTTCAAAAATTAAATGATCAAATAAGTATTACAGGCAGAAAGTGCAATTGGAATCTCCAGCAATGTCCTTTTCTTGCTAAAGAGGGAGGCCTCAAATCAACAGCTAGGGATGTTGACACTGAGAGTTAATTAGATACGAAAGGTGGCCTCAAGGGGTCAGGCAAAAGCAGGAGGGGGACCCAGAGAAAGAACTCTCACAAGGAGTCTTTGGTGAACGACATCATCAAAAGCTTTTGAAGGTCCAAGCAAGCAACACATGACTAACACCTCATTTTGGCTTCCAATTCAATGGACAGATATTTTCATTTGAAAACAAATATATACAAGAATACCCTCATGGGGTGTGTGTGGGGGGGAGGACTCCACCTTGCAGCTTGATATTCTAAAACTGTTTCATCAGTTTCAAATAAAAATTGAAGATAGCTTTTGACAATTTTTTTCTCCACCTATTCCTTGTTCTTGGCTTATGGAGGAACAAAAACCAAAACAGTCTCTAAGGATAACAAGTATGTTTACTGCATTGCTAGACCTCTGTGTCTGGCTTGCAAGCAAGATGACAGAGTAGAATTACTTCAACCAAAGCATCATCATAATCATAATCAAAACATTAATTTTAAAGCTTAAATTTAAAAGAGTCCCTTCCACATTTCATACAAAAATTGTCAAAATAAAAATAAAAATACGATATACAAGATGGAATAATTCCATCTATTTCTTTTTATCCACAACTCTTGTGGATTAGGGCAGGGGGAATTTACTGTAGCAACCAGAATTTGCACTCATACTTACAGAATGTAAGCTGTATTTACTAGTATATTTTAAATAACTAAATCACTGTAATATGTGCATGTTACAAGGAATCAGCATCTGGTTTGAATTTTAAAAAATGACTCATGACCCTGACATTTCTTTAAACCCTGGCAAAGGAGATGGGAAATCGTTACAGAAATTCTCCTAATAATTTTGATTGAAAGGGAAATCCCTTGGTATCTCAAGTGCCAGTTTATTCGTTCTACAATCAGAACCCTACATTTAAAAGATTTTGGTTATGAAGCATGCAATATGTTTTTTGCAGCCACCTTACCAGCAAAAAACCTTACTGCACACATGACAACTTGGGTGGGGGGAGGTAAACAACTGTAAACAACTGTAAACAACTACATTTTTACTGTAGTTTAAACAGATAGCATTTGTGTTGTTATGGAAGATTCAGTGGCAATTTGCAGCACCATCACCAACATTTGATTCTCACTCAAAGATTCCTGTTGTTTTTAAATCCAGGATATATTGCATCCCAGCAAATCTCAAGGGACTGGATAGTTCTATACTTGTGGTTCAAACAATGTCTCCTGGCCTTTTAAACTGTGGAGCTTATCACTCAGGATTTTAAACCAGCTCCAGTCTCCTGGGCTGAGCCAGGATGTGGGTTGGAGGCGGGGATTATTGCTCACTAAATTGCAGCAGAACCACCAGCCCAGGTCCCAGCTTTCCAACTTCTAAAAAGTGCTGGCGGAGTATGGCTTGGACCTGGGCTGATGGCGGCCAGCGGTTCAGCAGCAATTTAGTGAGTGATAATCTCCGCCACCATCCTAGAGCCGATTTAAAATCCTGAGTGATAAGCTCCTGTGTTTTCTCCTAGGCTGGAGGAGAAAAACAGAATTTCTTACACTTTCATTCATTACAATTTACAGAACTATTGTTCCTTTTAAAGAGAAGGCTTGATCACAGTGGAACGGTACTGAAGAGATCTGCATGCCAATGGACCAAGTTGCATAGTTTCATGAGAGCTGAATGATGATTGAATGTTGATTATAGGAACTAAAATTAGTTTTAATCTGAAGACAACATGAAGACACACCAACCACTAATAAATGAGGCTCTCTGTTGCATGAGCTCTTATTCTTTGTTGTAAGAGCTCTAGGTTGCCTATTGTTTGTAGTCTTCAGTGAAGCAACTGTTCAAGCATTTTCATTTGATGAAACAGACTTTTAAAAATTCATGCCAAAATTTACTTTTTAATGTTCAAGATATCATTAGGCTCTTTGTTGTTTCATTTGAAATGCCACTTACAATGTTGAAGGGCCAGAAATGAGACATGTCTCATTTTTTACAATGCTTAGGGGAAAAATTAGTTATTTAGCAAGTGTTGTTTTGCACCTATTTGTATGAAACTGTTTCAAACCAAGGAAAAGAGAATGTGGCCAAGATGACTGTATTCCATCAATCTACTGGCTTTTGGGTCCAAAGGTTTTGAGATGGTAGGACACTTTTTCATACAATATGCATTGGGGAATTTGTAATACACTGTGGAATTTGTTGTAGTAGCCCTCATCCCACCACTCAGGAATACTTTATTTGTGGATTCATGTACAGGCAGATGGTTGGACTAGATAGCTTCTGAAGTCCTTTTTAATTTCACAATTCTAAATATATTATGAACACTGGCTTAACAACTGATAACCTGAAACTTGGTTTTGGTGAAATATTAATTCATAATTACTTCAGCACTAATATTTTCATAACATTATTATTTTAAAAAGATTTCATGAGTTTCAGATGGGAAAAGACCTGTACTTTCAATACTGATGCCATTTGTTTTAAAATGTATTGTGGAATATTTACACCTTTCATATGGATTAAATTGTCCACAAAAGATAAATAATGAATAAATAAAACTTTAATTTCTATCCCGCTTTTTGTTACTACAATCAGATCTCCATTTCTCCAAAGTAAAGTCAGATGATCTCTTCCATCACAAAGCTATTTCTACCCTAGTGACCAAGCACAGTGAGGCAATTAAATCTTTATGTAACCACTTAAGAGTTATTTTCCATAAACAAATATGGAAGTTGGTAAAATTTCTGACATCTGCCTTGTTATTTTATCTACTTCGTTAAGGATTTCTTTTCAATATTTTGCCACACGTATGTAAGACCATCAAATGTATATTTATGTGTCTAATTTTATATAGCTTCCCCAACACTTGCTTGGAAAGTTTTGATTAATATATTTTAAACATAAAAGGTTTTGACTAATATATATTTAAATAGCACCATATAACATTGATTTAATTGGTGAACTGCTTACTTTTTGAATGAATAATTTCTTCATGGGAATGGAGGGGAAAATACTTCCCAAAAGGGAAGTATTTGTGATGCAAAGGATTAACTCTTCTAGCATTTTATCTATTGTATCATTGGATATCATGTGATACAGAAACTAGTGCTTCTGGTAAGGCAGTAAAGATATTTGACATAGAATTCTAAGTACTCTTCCTAAACTGCAAATCCTAAGATTCTATAGGAAGTAACTATGGCAGTCAAAGTAGAATCATCATGCTACAATTGTGCAGTATGAAAGATCCCTAAGGTGAGACACATATTTCTTCCTGCTTTCCAACAGAGCAAAATTTTCCATTAATGATTAAAACTATAGTAGAATCAGTATTTTCATTTAAAATTATTTCTATTTTCCATTGCCCTAGCTACATAAATAAGAAGACCCAGGACACAAATTGGAAGTATCAAGAAAAAGATAGTCAACTTGAATTAAAGTATTCTTTACAGTTAACCTGTTTTTTCTCCCACAATATGACTTCTTCCGAGATACACGCAAACTGAACTCATGCTTAATTTTCAATAATCACTCACAAAACAAAGCATATTAAATGTATGAGGCATAGTAAAGTATAGTTTTTCTTTGCATAAACCTCCCATCCTTTGAGAGAATAATTTTTGTGTATCAAATATGTTAAAAGAAAACAATGATAAACCAGAATTCAAAGATATGGCTGTGTTAGTCTGTGGAATCAGTATGTAGAGATCTTGTAGCACCATTGAGACTAACTAAAGAAAGAAGTTGGCATCATGAGCTTTCCTAGACTTAAGTCTACTTCCTCAGATGATGAACCAGGTGTTTCATCTGTGTATATCTATATAGGTTAAGTCTCCCTCATCTGAAATGCATGGGGCCAGAAGTATTTTGGATTCCAGAGATTTTGGATTTTTGAGCATTTGCATATACATAACTAGTTATCTTGGAGGTGGGACCCAAGTCTAAAAATGAAATTCATTTATGTTTTGTGAACCTTATAAACATAGCATAAAGGTAATTTAGACACAATATTATAAATAATTTTGGATTTCAGAGTTCCAAATAAGGGACTTGTATTTATATCTTTCCATATTTATATCTATCTATATCCCCCCCTCCCCTCGTCGCACAGATAAAGGTACTGGGCTCTGCTCAACATTCACATCTGCCAAAAATGTATACCATATAGATTTGACATACCTTATCTAAAAATCCAAATAAGGCTATTAAATTTAATTTTATGTGAAATTAGTATGAGTGATATACTTTTCTGATCTGACAGAGTAAGAAGCATTGTTTGCAAAGTTTAGCACCTTAAAAAACAAATCAGAAAACCCATACATATATATGAGTAAAATATATTTAGAAGCATACCTGTGTTTGGATACTGGGTAATTTGTAATTATTCTGGAGTTGTCCATTTTCTTTGTTTTTACCTAATATAAAAAATAACAAAATTACTTTATTTTTTTCAGCACATGCAAAATAAGTTACAGATGGAGTGTAAACTGTTAAAATTACCTCCTAATGTTTCTGACTATTAAGTAGGTTAAGAAATTTTGTTTTCTTAAGTCTTCTGCCTTTATTTACACCCTTCATCGTCTTCCCAGTTCTTTTGGGAATACTGTGTGTGCTTAAATAATGGATTTAATATCCAAATGTAGAATTTTGTTTTGACTAATCTGAGGTTGAGTGATTTGCAGAAGTATTGACACCCAACCTTTGACTTTTTCACTGTTTGTTGTGTTACAATCTAAAATAGAAATTGATTTAATTGGCATTGTTGCCACTTGATGAATACAAGATACAACCCTGTGAGAGTGCAAAACAGTTTTATTGTAGCACAAAAATAAAGTTAACAAAAGCAAATTGGTACTTGTTAATTGCATAAGGATTCATCTTTGCTGTGACATACCTATATAACTGGTGTTACCCAGAATACCCAGAGTCCACCTCTGTACAATTCAAGTGCCCCATGATGTCAGATTAAATACACCTGTTTCTGGAAGGTGACAGCATTTGCTAGAAAGCATATCTAAACAAAGACATCATGATGATCAAGGAGCTTTCAGAAGAAGTCCAGGAAAAAGTTGTGCAGATGTATCAGTTGGGGTGGGTTACAAAAATATCCCAAACTATGAACTTTGAACATGTGGTTTTTGGTGAAACGTGCTAATATTTGGAAGAGTACCATTCTGGAAGCTATTATAATTACACCCCCATAGATTCTATTAAAAGTGCTATGGCTGCATTAGTGTGTTTTTTTTAAGACACCTTGATAAAGCTGGGGCATTTGTTGACGTAATTCTTTTTGATTGTAACTTAAGTAAAAATGCTATCTTATTACAAGATTTCTAAAGCTTGAGCTCAACATTTAATATTCATGCTAGACTACATTCTACAGTTCAACAGACATTAGGATTTCTTTTATTTTTTCCTGTGATAAGGAAATATTCCATACAAACCCCAAGTTTTCCACTACTTGTGCCAAGCATTTTATTTTTCATAAATGAGAACAAAAACTTTATACATCATAAATAAAATGAAGTTATTATAATAGCCCAGATTTATTATGTGATTGGTCAAACAAATATGCTGCTGCAGAGCCTTATTTATTCAGATGTATAAGTAGAAGCAGAAAATCTCCAGCAGTACATTAGAGGCAGTACATCAGGATGGTTTTAGATTTGGGGGCTGCTATAGGCATAGGTGGCAGAAATCAAATGGAAAGTATGGATGGTATTGTACTAATTTTCTATTAGTGAGGGGGAAAGAATGTGAGAAAATCACTCATTATAGCCTTCCCCCTTAATCTCACAGAAATAGAAACTAATAGTTGATAGTTAATCAATAGGCAATTAATTTATCTGAGTGGAGCAGTTGAAGGCATAATAAAAAGACTATTAATCTTCAAAGAATTGTGAATTGGAATCTTTTAATTAACAGTGCATAAATCCTGAAAAGTTTCAGTAGTACTGAATAGTATTTTGTTTGCTCAGCTCGATGGGCTCATGCTTTGTTTTCTTGTAAAATCACCACCACCACCACCACCACCACCACCACCACCACCACCACCACCACCATCATCACAAATCGCATGTACTTCAACTCATATGGTAAGCAGCTGTACTTTTAAAGCAGTGTATTTTTCTTGTAAAGGAGGATGCAGTATACAAGTAAAATCCATCTAAATTACTGTCCTTCACTCCACATTGTAAGAACTATTCCTTCCTCAAAGTAAGTCCATAGTTAGTCAGGCATGACAAAAAATGGATTAAAGTACTGAATGGAGAACAAAAAAACAAAAGACAAAAATAAAATAATGCAGGTTATGGAAGAGAGCCTTGTTCCCATCCCACACATCCTCTTTTCTGTATATAAAAAGGAGACTGTCTCTGTTTTATGCACAAAGAATCCAGATATGTGCATAATATATAAAGACCTGTCCTATGATAATCAGTTTAGCACTTCAACCAATGAAAGATGGAAATTACTGTAAACTACTTACTAGGCATAGCCACCTTGTGACTGAAAATCTTACTCCAGATTCCATGATCTGTATTGTCTTTCACTCCAAATTCATAAACTGCATTAGGTTTCAGATTGTCCACCACTGTTTCTGTTGTGGGGCAAAGCTGGAGAACCCACTTCTTGTTCTTGTCTTTTTCTCTGTAGCGAACTGTATAAAATCTAGTCAATAAAAAGAAAGGGTATACTTTAAGTAAAGAAATATAAAGAGTTCTCAACATAAAGTTTCAGTTATTTGGTTTTAGTAATATAAGGGAAACTCTGCAGTCCTACATTTTTTAACCTGGGTGTGCAACTCACTAAAATCAATTGGGAGTGCAAATCACGAAAATCACACTTAAAGGTTATATATAACATAGTAAGTAATGTTATGCTTCTTGGATAGGAAAAAAAAAGCAGGCTGAACTTTATTGCATCAGTCCTGAGGAAACTCTATGAGCATATATTTGCATTTTCTTATTTTGTGGCCCATTTGAAATTAGTGGACAGTGACTATCTCAAGTAGCTGAAATGATTATTTGTTTCTTACCACTATATTAAAGCCAAATTCTATGGTTCCCTAGAGTCATTAGTAATACTCAATTAATTGTCATGTTCAGGAAATGTAGATGATCTTTGTTTCACTTTTTTTTTTTAATTTTTGAAAATTTGACATTGACGGGGTACATTAAAAATTACACATATCTGGATTAAGTTGGAGGTAATATTATCATGTTGCTTCAACTATGATAGGAGTCCCTTTTCCTTGACATCCTACTAGAGAGAAAAGATGGTGGAGGAAGGAAGGAATAGGGTTTTTTTTCATGTTATAGTGAACATAGCATCGACACGAGGAAGGGGGAGACCAAAGGATTAAAAACTGTGTGAACTGGGGCTAGTGAAGTGATCTCATGAGATACATTGTTTGCATTATGTAGTATTTTGGAAATGTGATCCACCTTTGTTCAGAATGGAACCTGCAGTCAAGAAATAAGAAGATTAGAAATGGGAAGGGCAGCCATGAAAGAGCTAGTGAAGATCCTAAACAATAAAGATATACAACTGAGTACTAAAGTTAGAATCAATCAAGCCATGGTATTCTCCATCACTATGTACGGATATGAAACTTGGACAGTGAAAAAAGTGGATAAAAAGAAAATCAACTCATTTGAGATGTGGTTTTGGAGAAAAGTACTGAGGACAGCAAAAAAGACAAACAAATTGGGACTTGAACAGATCAAGCTTGAGATACCCCTAGAAGCCAAGATGAACAAATTGAGGCTGTTGCTCTTTGGCCACATCATGAAAAGATAAGACTCATTAGAAAAGACAATAATGTGGGAAAAGGTTGAGGGTAGAAGAAAGAGAGCAGGACCACATGCCAGATGGCTAGATTCACTTAGGGAGGTCATGGGTATGAGTCTGCAAAATTTAAGCAGAGCGCTGGAAGACTTGGAATTGTCTCATTCACATGGTCGCCATGAGTCAGTTAACTGCCTTGAGGGCAGTTAACAACAACAAACCCTGATGAAAGACAATGGTTTGTTTGTTTGTTTGTTTATTTCCCATCTTTTCCCCTGCATGAGACTCAAAGTGGGTTACAATAATGCTAAAACAGGCAAAAGCTAAAAATATGGTAATCAAAAACATAAAACACACTTAAACAAGTCATCATACTAAAATATCATTAAGTTTTGAAAAATGGAAAATCATTTTTAAAAATCACAAAAAAGGTTTTAAAATGATGCATGCACTCCATAGAAATGACTCCCTGCAACCAATTAATCACCAAATGTCTGTTTGAACAGAACAGTCTTTGCAAGCCAGCAAAATGAGAGCAGGGAGGGGTCCAGCTTATCTTTTTCACAGAGTCATAGAGTCTTGGGAGCCTATCACATGGGGAAAATTGGGGGATTAAAAGGCATTTTCCCAGGAAAGTCACATGATTATGGCGAAGATTTTTAGATGACATCGGGGAATTTCCCCATGAATGGTTTGTTGCTACAACATTCCTGGTAGTTCCTGGGATAAGTCCTCTCAGATCATGATGTGTCTGAAAATCTTCACCTCAACCGTGTGACTTTCCTGGGAAAATGCCTTTTTGATCCTCTGATTTCCTCCCATGTGATAGTCTCCATAGAATCAGAGAGTTGGAAAGGACCTCATGAGCCATCTAGTTCAACCTCCTGCTCAATGCAGGATCTCCAGTTAAAGCATCCCCAGCAGGTAACTTTCCAGCCTTTTTCGGAAGATGTCCAGAGAAGGAGACCATATGACCTTCCCAGGCAATTGGTTTCATTGACAAACTGCTCTTACTGTCGCTCTGATAGCCTTGGCTGAAGAGCAGGGTATAAGATAATAATAATAATAATAATAATAATAATAATAATAATAATAATAATAAT
>NC_056524.1:44468726-44486681 GCF_019175285.1 Sceloporus undulatus
GTTCCTTTGAATGCTTAATCAAAATCCACACACCTGTAACTTTAAAGTATTAGGCCTAGTCCTACTCTTTGAGGCTGCCTCCTCTTCTCTGTGATAGCCCTTGAGATATTTAAAGAGTGCAATCATGGCAGCCCTCAGTCTTCTCTTCCTCAAGCTGGACAAACCCAGTTCCATCGCCTTTCTCTCAAATATTTTGTTTCCCATACTTCTTATCATCTTTGTTGCCCTTCTCTAAACTGCTCCAGCTTGTTTATATCCGAGAACTGAACACAGTACTCCAGATGAGACCTATCAATGCAGAATATAGTGGGATTATTATTTCCCTCAATTTGAAAACTATAATGCAGGCTAAAGTAGCATTCACCTTCTTTTGTCGCAACATCATACTGGTGGCTCAGTTTATGATCAACAATAATCTCAAATCCTTTTCACATGTACTACCGCTAAGCCATGTATCTCCCATCCAACGTCTTTGTGGCCTAAAAGTAGAATTTTGCATTTGCATCTACTGAATTTCGTTTTATTGATATCTATCCAACTTTCTAGTTTATCTGGGTTCTTTAGAATTTTGTTCCTATCTTCAAATGTGTTAGCCATCTCTCCCAGTTGTGGAACATGTGTAAACTTATTAAGGATTCCCTCAATCCTGTCATCTTTGTCATGAAGGAAAAAATGTTGAAGACTAATGGCCCTAGGAGAGAACTGTGAGGCACTCTACTCCTTCCTGTTTCAAGTGCAGCCATCGATGAAAGCTCTTGGAGCATGGTTTTCCACCAGTTATGGATCTATCTGATAATATTCCCACCTATTTCACCTTTAATCAGTTTCAAAATATGTTCAAAATATTATGAGGGACCCTATCAAAGTCTTTGCTGTAGGCCAGATAAATGACATCCACAGCATTCCCATCATCTACTAAACTAGTGACCTGAGTGAAAAAAGATATAAGATAAGCTAGCAGTATTTGTTCTTGACAAACCAATGCAGAGTCCTACCGATCATTGCATTGTCAACGAGATACTTGCAGGCAAACCCCTGCATAATCTGTTCTAATATTTTTCCTGGTATTGAGGTTAGGTTGACCTATCCATAGTATCCTGGATCTTTTTTTTTGAGGGGGGTTGTTGTTGCTCTTTTTGAAGAGATGGACAATGTTGCCCTTCTCCAGTTCTCTGGCACCTCACCTGTTCTCCAAGATTTCTCAAAAATAATGACAAGTGTTTCAGAGAGTATATCAGCAAGTTCCTTCTGTTGTCTGGGGTGCAGTTCATCTGGCCTTGAATTTGTTTGGGTTAGCTAGGGAATTCCTGACTAACTACTTGTCAGTTTTTATTTGCAATCCAGATCCTATGCTGTATGGAAGAACAAAATTCTCTTTTTTGGGGGAAAATGAAGCAAAATAGGTATTGAACAGTTCTGACTTGTCATTATGATCTGTTAGCATCCTTACTGAACAGCAGCCCACTGTCTCATTGGTCATTCTCTTGCTTAGAATGTATCTACAAACCCCCAGTCTGTTGCTCCTTGTTTGTCTAGCCTGTCTCAGCTCGTTTTGAACTTTAACTTTCCTTTTACTATTCCTGCAAGCTTGGGCTACATATCTATACTGTTCCTTGGTAATTTGTCCTTCCTTCCATTCAATATACATACTCCCTTCTTGTCATTTTCTCCTTGAGTTTGCTGTGCACCTACATTGTTTTTCCCCAGATGTTTCCCATTTTAATTCTTCTATGAGATTATTTGTGATTGTTTTTTTTTCAACTCCTTCTTCAAGAATGCTCTCTCTCTTGCTGGGTATCTTTTGACATGTTTAGCCATGGCATTCCACACAGTAAATCCCCAAACATGTCTATCACTATAATAGCTATAAATATAATAATAAAACTTTATTTATATCCTGTCTCTCTATCCATAACAATAATAATTGTTTAAAGCTGCTTTGGTTCCCATACCAAGAGAAAGAAATGATATTAAATCAATAAATAAGCTATAAACATCTTTTAGATAACTATACTCTTTATAGTTTCTAATCTGCTTGTTTTATTTTTATGTAGAAAAATATAATCGGGAATCCTTTAATAACAATCATTTTGTTGTTACAGTATAATTTTAAAATATGAAGATATAAAAATATGAAGTCATCTTAAATGTAAATAATGCCAATTCCTCCATTTACTTCCTACCAGATTTACACTGGTGAGATAAAAATCAAGCCCCATGGCATTATGAGATCTGTAAGGAATATGCTGAAACAACACACACATGAACAAACAAAGAGCTTCCAAGTTCACAGTTTCAGCAAAGATAACATGATAAATTCAACTATTATGAAATATTTGAGAATTTCTTGGTACTGGAAACATAGCAGACTCTTACATGAATGATTCCCAGAACATGAAGTCAAATATTGTCTCAAAAAATGATGTACAAAACTAGCATATAATAACATAGCTGGTCATATTGCATTAAAAATCTTGCCATACATTCATATTTCTCACAATTGGACAAATATCCTTTATTTGTTTAGATGTGCTCCTCAATACTGTTCTTTTCTTTCTTCATCTCACAAATTTCATCCTCATTCTCACAGCTTTAAACTCAATGCTATGTTAGGTGCATCTGTGTAGGGAAACTATACTTTCTTTCTTACTGAGTGTGCAGTTCTGAGCGCTACAGTGGACCCACCGCAGGCACAGTTAATGTGAGTTTAACCTCAGCCATTTCTCTGTCTCAGCCCTGCCCTCACCTAAGTTAAAAGAAGGGGGAAATGCACTCATTGGCACCAATGGGAGGTTTTTTTTAATAGCTCCCATGCAGGGGCCAAGGCAATTTATGTGAAAACAGATGGTGGGAAGGTTTAAGCCTGCTCCACCTATGTGTACTGAACCTGATCCAGAGTGGTTTTCTACACACTCATTTGCTATTAAAAAAAGGAGAAAGGTTTGCTTGCATTTTGCATATTTAATGTAGACCATCACACTAATTCATTTGGCACTAGCATTCTCTGTCAAGTTTTTTTTTTAAAATGAGTATCTATGGCATCATTGTGTCAGAGGAAGCTTTATGGACATGACTACCAAAATCATGTGGATCTCTATAGACATTAGGAATAATTGGCACTGTGGGCAAATGAGTTCAAGAATGATAAGGGTAACAAAGAAGGAAAGCAATGTAGAGAAAACAGCACTCAAAGATCACAACTGTGCTTGCCTTGTATCAAATATATCTAGGAAAAAATTGGAACTCATAAAAAAGAACATGAAAAAAGCTCAGTGGTTTTGAGATGATCCTAGTCCAGCTGTTAGGATTCAGCATGTCACCCCCATATCTGTTCATTATAAAGGTATGGAGCCTAGTCTTTTGCTCCATAGATGGAAGGAGTTTCTGTTCGTAGAAGGAAAGTTGGAAGCTTAGAGTCTAGTTGTTTGAATGAATTTATGGTCTTAGCACAAGAATAGCTCTCAGAGAAGGATGGTATCTGCAAGCCCAACTAACCTGTGAATTCTCATGTCTTCCATTTATGGAGCAAAAATGTCGGATCCAAGCCAAAGAGAAAAACATTCCATGATTTTTCTGTAAAATGTATCTTTTAGTCTATTACCTGTCATTTCCACAGTTATTCATTGTGGTCCAGTCATGTTTTGGGTTGACTAAGATTCCCCAGGACAAGAAGACAGAAGTTGGAGTTAAAGTGCCTATTACCAACTGGAGGGGTTTGGGTGTATGTGTTTTACCTGGATAAAAAAGGCACAGAAAAAATATTTATACCATTTTATCTATTAGGAGATACACTTCAATGCATGAACCATCAGCCATTTAACAGGGTCCACCAGAGATCAGCACATTTCTTGTTTGTCCTTCCTGCTTGAATGCATAAATTGATGTTATGAAGAACCCAGCAGCCAATAACCATGGTTGGTGGGTTGCATTTGGCTAAGTGGGTTACCTAATACAGGCATGGTACAGATGATGCTTTAGCGCCGTACTCACGCTGTACTAGGATTACAGGACCGTGCAGCAACTGCACGGTCCCTAACCCTAGCACATACTGGCAGCACCATTATGACATAATGGACACATAGCATCCGCATGTCGCGTCACTCCAGTTACGTCACGAGTGCACCATTGGCATGGCAGAAAAAGAACCTGCTTTTCTTGCAGAGGGAAGCCAGCCCGGACATAATGCATGGTATATACCGGGCCATAAAGACCAAGAATAAAACAAATAAGAATTGAAGGATTACTTCTCTTGCACTTCAAGGCAATACCGACAAAACTCAGAGTGTACAGCTGAATTTATAATGGTGTTTGGCTGTAAGTCTAAGGCCTTGCTTTCACTTGCAAGGATACTCCAGGGACCTAGCTACACAACTGCCCTGGTCTGCCTCCCTTTGCTTCTATGCTGCAGTGGTTGTCTGCCTGGGTGACCTGCTGGGCTGACTGGTACATCCACTACCACCACAGGTTGCTTGGTTCTGAGGTCAGAACAAGGTGCCAAGTGATGGTCACATGCTGTTTGGCACATTCTGAGGTCAGAATGAGCAATCTGTGATGGTGGCAGATGCGTTGTCTTGCAGACAGGCTTGACAGTACAGGAACGAAGGGCTCCAGGTCTTTTCAGAAGATGCAGAGCAATAGTAATGTTTTTTTTTTAAACTCGGTGTTCACCTTGCTATGGTTCTAGTGTGGGATGTGCTGAATATTGTCTGGACTGCTAGCACCTGAACTAGGGTTTGGGCCATGTGTTGCCCAAATAAGTTAATGCCAAAACGGGTGTGGGTGTGGGTGTGGAAGCAGGCCATTTGGCCTGTACAGACAAGGCACATGGCAGCATACAATAATAATCAAAACCCAAATTGCACAGTTCACATCACTTTCTACTACTCATATATTTATTTTGTTAAAATTGCTAGGACACATCTAAAATGCTACAGACATTCTATAAACCTACCAACAACTCTCATCCTCATTTTGATACAAATTATTCATACTTTCAATATAAAATAACTTGCATAGACTTTCAGTTCCTCTGAAGACACTTGTACTGATATAATAAACACATACATTAGGGGCTGGTGAAAAAAATAATGCTTGTTTTAGCCTTTAGAAATTTTTTGCAAGTGAATGTCTTCGGTATGCAGTTAAGTGGGACTGGATTTTGAGAGTTTGGGTGCAACAAATTCACTTTTTGAAGCTCTACCCTTGCTTCTTGACCTTAGATTTTCTGATGCTGTCTTCTTTTCTAGTGCTGTCTCTCTCTGTGGAAGGTATTTCCCTTGCCAAAATGACTGTTCAGTTCCTTCATTAGAAACAGCAAAATGCTGCTATGAACTTTGCCTGCTGTCCAGTTAGAAAGTTTGTAAATATCCCAATATATCATACCAGTTAACTGGCTACATTTCTTGCTTTAAAGGACAGATTAGTTTTATCCCCCTCACCCTGTGCCTGGCCCAAAACACATAAAGAGATCTAGCCAGTTATTGAACTAAGAAACATATGCTCCATCTTAAAATTTCATGGCTCTGTGATAATGCTTAAAGGAGATTATGGCACAACAAATACACAGAACTAGCTGAATTGTTGTGAAAATTTAGTTACCATTTGCTCAAATGCAAGAACAGTTATCTCTACTGAAACATGTTTTGGATGGCTTATGAACAAATGTTTTAAAATGTGACAGTACCTGAACAAGGTTTCTTGTAATTTGGAACAGGCATTGGTCTCACAGAAATCAAGTATCTTGGCTCTGCATCTGGAAAATATTAGTACAACAATTCATAAAAATCAACAAGAGAAAACCCTTAATAATCAACATCTTTTTACTGTCTAGGGCAAGAGTGAGTAACCTCTGAGTGTCTGGGGGCTGCACCTGTTCTATTTCACCTCCCTGGGGTCTTGGTGGGCCACATCTCCTTTTTTTCAAACCAGAATTGACCAGAACGTTGCCCCTAGTTTGAGGAGGGAAAGAGAAGGCTATCTAGGACATAAAACAAACCAGAGATAGGGAATAGCATTTAAATGGCCAATCACATACTTTGGAAGATTCTGGGAGTACAACTGACCAGTCCATAGCAAATGAAATGCAATGTGTGTGTATAGGAGGAGGGTTTAGGGAAAATGGAAGGGTTCAACAACTCTGGGAGTCTTATCAGGCCACATGGACCTATTGGCTACACAATTCCTACACCTAGTCTAAGGCATGACTAATTTTGGATTATTTAAATCTTTTTTCAAAGTACAGTTGTCCCTCCATATTCGCTAGGGTTAGGGGAACAAGACCCTCATGAAAATGGAAAAAAACGCAAATAACAAAAACACTGTTTTTACCTGAGAGGACACCTCTCAAGGAATCTCTAGGTCCTCCAGTGCAACTCTGTGGTCAATGTCCAACATACACTGAGCATAGAATGGCACTGGAGTAGCTACAAATGGTCTTTCAGTGCAACTTTTAGTTAAAGTTGACCACTGAGTTGCACTGGAGGACCTAGACAGTCTTAGAGAGAACATATTAATGAAATCCGTGAATAATCAAATCTGCAAATACCAAAGCCGCAAATATGGAGGGATGACTGTAAACTTATACCAACCATACTGACTGTACTAACATACCTAGTGAACATACCAATGTGCTGGTTTTGATCTGTTCAATGGCTTGTGCCAGTAGAAGACCCTTTCCACTTGTGGAAGGAAATGCCTCCCACATCTGAATTATGTCAGACTTACTGCAACACTCCAGGCTCCATCCCACATTGTTTCAGACATCTCTTATTTTATTGCATGGGGGAAGTGGAAGCAGAAGGAGGGTAAATGGGGAAGAAGCCAGGAAAGCTCTGGTATATAGAGAAAATGTCATCATGTTTCTCAGAATCTAACGCATTGTGTGTGTTTCTGCCATTTTCCTGTCAGTATTTATATGAGGCTTCCACAGAGATAAATGAGCAAACAGAATATAAATTTGCTATTTTGACAAAATCAGAGGAAAAACAAAAGGAAAGAGGAGACTAAGGTAGAAGTCTTGGACTGTATCTTCACTGCAAACTTACTACAGTTTGACACCACTTTAGCTGCCATGGTTCAATTCTATGGAATTCTGGATTTGGAATTTTGTGAGACAATTAGCCTTCTCTGCCAGAGAGCTCTGGTGCTACAGCAAACTTCAAATCCCAGATTTTCATAAGATGGAGCCGTGACAGTTAAAGTGGTATCAAACTGCATTAATTCTGCAGTGAAAAAATTACGGGAGGCAGTAAATTAGGAGTATTTAGTGATAATAATAATAATAATAATAATAATAATAATAATAAATTTTATTTGTTAACCGCTTTTCCAAATGATCAAAGCGGTGTACAATACAAATTGCAATAACAAGAAAACATGGGAATAAAAATTGCAATACAAATAAAACTTCAATAAAACATTACAAAATACCAATAAAACCATCACAGTATACACAATATAACAAATCCAGCTAGCACGTGTGGACGATAATACATTCATATGGGGGGAGGGTAGTCAGGTGTTGTAAGGTCTTAAGTCTCTTTTTAAAGAGGTCTAGAGAGGGGGTGGAGCGGAACTCCTCGAGAAGAATGTTCCAGTTCCTAGGGGCAGAGGTAGAGAAAGCCCTTTGCGAGGTAGATACATATCTCGCCTTTGGAACTTTCAGCAATTTCTTCCCAGCTGATCTGAGTGTGCGGGGCGGATTATATAGGGAGAGACGGTCCTCCAAGTACCCTGGGCCCAAGCCATTTAGGGCTTTATAGCCATGCTAATCTTCTCTGTATCGTTCCAATTTTAGTATATGTGCTGCCGAAGCGAAGTGATCTAGGGACTGATATCTTCTGAAATAAACATAGGGCTTATCATCATACACACCAATGATGATTTTGTGTATGATTTTAATTTTGGCTAGTCAACATCCTAATATCAGTGGCACCCCACCTGGGGTGTCACCAGTGCAGGGGGTTGGGCTCCGAGGAGCAGGGCCAAAAGGACATGCTTCCACCTCGCTGCCATGGCACCATTCTTCTCATGAGTAGAATGGCATGGCGCAGGAGATGGGAAGCACACTGACTTTCTTATAAGGCAGCCCCCTTTGCAAGGCCTCCTGAGTCCCATGGGGTGGTTGCTATGCAGGACCCAGAAGGCACCCCCTGAGGCATTCCAAATCCTGTGTGGAGGTTGCCATGCACAACTTGGAAGGCAGCCGCACACACCAGGCCTTCTGAATCCCACATGGTGGTTCCCGCATAGGAATCAGAAGGTAGCCACTACCTCAGAGGCCTTCTGAGTTATGGCGATGGTCACACAGAACCCGAAAGGCAGTCCCTCCTCGGGTGTAACACCTCATCAAGTCACAATCCCCTCTGGGATTTCACCTGGTGCATTCCACATCCCTTGCACCCTCTTATGGGCACCACTGCCTAATACAACAAGGATACTGGCAAAACTGTATTCAGAATGTATTCCCTAAAACATTTGTTCAGTGCCTCAAATCTGAAGGGCCAAGCACCTCAAGCTGCCATTAGCAACTGTGTGGGAATAAGTGGTGGCTGAAGAGATGAAGAGCCGAGTGCATTATCAGTTGTTGATCAGCTGCTTGTCAGCTATGGGGGTAAGAAGAGGAGAGTGTGTGTCTCCCTCAAGACATTAATTGGCGGTGGTAGTAAAGTGGCCCTGAGGACATGCATTAGGCATTCACACATGAGGCAATTGATTTGTAAGCCAGAAGGAAAGGTTTGGTCAATGACTAAACAACTGATGGGTGGGTTGACATGCACTGGGTTCTGCAGCTATTGCATGGCTCATCTGAAGTTCATACTTTTTATTCTCCACATGAGAATGTGTATGTGCCTGTAGGCAGAAAGATGGAAAAATAGATGGACAGATACATGTATACAACTCTGTTATAATAGTGGTTATTTGTATTTGTATATTATGCTGTTGTTAGTTGTTGTATGTCTTCAAGTTGTTTTTAACTTATGGCGGCCCTAAGATGGGGTTTTCTTGGCATGTTTCTTCAGAGGGGGTTTGCCATTGCCATCCTCTGAGGCTGAAAGTGTATGACTTGCCAAGAATCATCTATTGGGTTTTTACATGACTGAGCCAGGATTCAAACTCTGTACTTGAGTCATAGTTGAACACTCAAACCACTATACCATGCTGGCTCTCTATTGCATAAATGTTTCAGTCTAAATAAATTTCTGTCTAGTTGTAATGACTGAGAACTCGTCTGCATTAGAAAGCTTGTTCTTTGTTCGAAGCAGTAAATTTAAGCAAATTAAAGCCAAACATGTTGATTTTTTTAAACTGACTAGCTCACAAATTCTTAGTAGATTTCATATGATCTGGAGGAACACATGCTTATGTGGTAAGAGGCCACAAGTTCATTTGATGTTTCTAGTGAAAACCAGCTAGCTTCATCCAAGAGTTGATCAAAATAAACTGATTAAAACAATGCTCAGGAGAGGAAAAAGTTTTTTTGTTGTAAGGAAGCCAATCATTTTTGTTGGGCTCTCTAAATATATGTATTTCCTTCATTGGTAATAGCTGAGTCTCATTCCTTCCACTCTTTTTAAACATGTCAAGAGAATTTAGGGTGCACTTGATACTCCTTTGAGTAGTGTTGGCAAGATGGCAAAATCATTTTGATTCCTGGAACCATGGCAATAATAATTAGGGATGCTAATAAAAAAATTACTAGAAATTAGAGATATCAGATGGTGATCATTTAATCAGAGTGTCACTAAATACAAAGAAATGCATGAATTTCAAAAGCTGTGTGGAGGTAGAACAGGAGTTTAAACATTGATCAATAGTTAAGAAACAATTTGTGTGGGCTACAGATAAACAATAGTGAAAAATCACGCACTCTCCAACATTTCAGATGCAATCTAAAGCATGTGTGTTAAACCAACATCAGAGTGGCAAAAAGTATTAATGAGGAAAATACACAAGCTAGGAGAGGCTACTGCAGTATGTTTTTGCCTGATCTGACTGGGAAGAGTAAAATTCCCAATGCCTCTCCTCTCCATCTTGCTGAGTGCAGACTATGTTTTCATTTTGAACTAAACTCAAAATGTTTGTAGGAACTGAATTAAACTGAGAGTAAAGAAGAAAAATGGGAGGAGGGAAGATAATTGTATAGATCAGGGGTAGGCAACCTTTAGCCGGGGGCCGGGTTGCTTTCCTCCGAAACTGGGGGGCCGAAGCCAAAAAATAAATAATTAAATAATTTTTTATACAAATTAATTAAATAAATAAACCGGGACAAATGTAGGACAAAATTTTCAAATGGAAAACACTTTTTTATAAAATATGGAGGACACGCAAAAAAAATTGCTGATTTTTTAAAAAATGTTAATATAAATGCATGTTTCAGAGGCTTCTATAGACAATTGCCCCCTTGCCTGCCGCTTTCCCCCCTTGCCTGCCGTTTGCCCCCCTTGCCCGCCTCCTCCTGATAGGCCAAAGGCTCCACGCCCTCACACGAGAGTCCAAAGGCTCCGGCGGCAATCGGCGGCAGGACTGGGCGGGGGCCGGTCCCAAGTCCTTGCCGGGCCACATCCGGCCCGCGGGCCACAGGTTGCCTACCCCTGGTATAGATATACTGACATGTATGTTTTTTAGATTTCTGTGAACCGCTTTGATTGTTCCAGAAGAGCGGTATAAAAATAAAGTATATTATTATTATTATTATTATTATTATTATTATTATTATTAAACTAGGACATTTTAAAAACAGATGAAAAAATGGAACAGAAGAGGATTAATTATGACAGTCACTCTAAATCAGGACAGTTGGAGGATATGAAATCAAAGTAAGATGTCATATGTTTTTATCTCATATCTTGTTTGTTTTCACATAAGATGAAAGTGGAGCACAAAATTTCCTATCTCCCTGATGGGAGATAGCGGTACCCTGCTGTACTATGTGCCCAAGTATGCCCAGACCTAAGCAGTGGTTGCTTTCATTTCTCACCTCTCCCTCTTGGAAGCTCTAGTATCAGGCCATTTTCAACTGTCTCTTCTTGTTATCACATTCTGAAGGGATGGTTGGATTGCTTTCAGAAGATTCCTGTTTTCCAGTATGGACAACAGGAATCAGTTTGGTAGCAAAAGTGAAGTAATGCCAACATAACATCTCCTTATCAGCAGTGCTCATATCAAAAATAAGAGTAAAACTGTAGAAGAAAACAAAACCAGTCATCGTTTCAAAATATGATCTAAACAATATCTCCACCAAATTCATCGACAGTGTATGGAACAGACTTGTGCTATGAAACATAATAGACTGAGAACCAGAAGAGCTTTGGTCTGAAGCCAAAGACACCATAAAAGAGGAATGCAGACAGACACTTTCAGTACGCAAAAAGAAAGAGAAGAAACCATGGATGACAGATAAAATGTTACAAGCAATAAAGGAAAGAAGAGAGGCAAAACAAAAACAAGAACAAGCTAAGAACCATGAATGCAACAGTACAATGGCTAGTTGTAAAATAAAGAAAACTATTACAATGACAAGTGCAAAGAAATAGAAGACAACAACAAAAAGAGAAGAATGAGAGACCTATTCCAAAAGATTAGGGAAATCAAAGGAAAGTTCAAACCAAGGACTGGGACGCTCTATGACAATAAAAATAACACAATTCAAGACCCGGAAAGAATAAAAAGACATTGGATGCAATACACAGAAGAGCTATATAAAAGAGATGACAAAATTAAGGACCTATGGAATTTAGAGCCATATGAAGATGAATCCCAAATTATAAAAAACTATGTGGAAGCTGCAATAAAAGAAATGTCAAAACACAAGTCACCAGGAACAGATGATATTCCAATTGAACTGCAGCAATCCCCATTGAACATTTTCACACTTGCCTGCATCGCTAGTAAATCGCCCTCCAAAAGTTGCTAAAAGGGAAAATGAGCCTCTCTGTCTGAATGCTGGGAGTGCTCATTAATCATCATGGAGCTCTCTGTAGCGTTCTTCAATTGTTGCAAGGAAAGCAGGGAAGCAGGGAGATTCCCCCCCTGAACACAAAGTGTGCGTTGAGAAGAATCTCCCTGCTTCCCTGCTTTCCTCAAAACGATTGAAGAAAGCTACAGAGAGCTCTGTTTCCATGATGATTAATGAGCACTCCCAGCATTCAGAGAGGCTCATTTTCTGTTTTAGCAACGTTAGGAGGGTGATTTACCAGCGTTGCAGGCAAGTGTGAAAATCTTTATTGACAGATTCAACTCTAGTGCTAACTGACATATGTCAACAGACATGGGGGAAAACGATGGCCAACAGACTGGAAACGATAAACATACATCCCCATCTACAAAATAGGAGACACCAAAGACTGCAGCAACTATAGGACGTTAGCATTAACATCCCATGCAAGCAAAATTATGCTCAAAATTCTACAACATAGACTCCAGCCATAAATGGAGAGAGGCCCAAGCAGGGTTCAGGAAAGGAAGAGGCACAAGAGACCACATTGCAAACATACAATGGCTAATGGAGCATATCAGGAAATTTCAAAAGAAAATCAGCATGTGCTTTATAGACTATAGCAAAGACTTTGACTGCATAGATCATGAAAGGCTAAGGAACACCCTTAAAGACATGGGAGTGCCAACACATCTGATAGTCTTGATGAGGAATCTGTACTTAAAACAAGAGGCTGATGTCAGAACAGAACATGGAGAAACAGAATGCTTCCCAATTGGCAAAGGGGTCAGACAAGACTGCATCTTATCACCCTAATTGTTCAATTTATATGCAGAACATATTGTAAGAAAAGCAGGCTTAGACACAGAAGAAAGAGGAGTGAAAATAGGAGGAAGGAATATCAACCATCTAAGATACTCAGATGACACCATAATACTAGCAGAAAATCTCAAAGCCCTGGAACAACTACTAAGAAAAATCAAAGAAGAAAGTGCAAAGGCACTATTGCTGAATATAAAGAAAACAAAAATAATGACCATAGAGTACTTACACAAATTTAAATTAGACAATGAAGAAATAGAAATAGTAAAAGAATTCTCATACTTGGGATCAAACATTGATAGAAACAGAGACTACAGCCAGGAAATCAGAAGAAGATTAAGAATGGGAAGGGCAGCTATGAAAGAACTAGAGAAGATCCTAAAATGCGAGAATAAACAACTGAGCACAAAGGTTAGGATCGTACAAGCCATTGTATTCCCTATTGCCATATGCGGATGTGAAAGCTGGACAGTTAAGAAGGAGGATAGGAGGAAAAACAACTAATTTGAGATGTGGTGCTAGAGAAGAGTGCTAAGGATTCCATGGACAGCCAAAAAGAGAAACAAATTGGTCCCGGAGCAGATCAAGCTGGAAATCTCCCTGGAGGCCAAATTGACAAAACTCAGGTTGCTGTACTTTGGGAACATCATGAGAAGGCATGAATCACTGGAAAAAACAATAATTCCAGGAAAGGTAGAGAGAAGTAGAAAGAAGGCTGCATATGAGATGGATGGACTCAGTTAAAGAGATCACGAATATGAGTTTGCAGAAGTTGGGCAGACCAGTGGAGGACAGCAGGTCTTGGAGATGTTTCATCAGCAAGGGTGCCATGGTTTGAAATCAACTCAAGGGCAATTAACAACAACATCAGCAATATTTCCTGTTGATTTCCTTCCCCCTTGATGTATATTATATATTCTTTGCTCTCCAGTTCACATTATAGAAGCATTTTTATTCAGTGCAATGTTTTAGAACTTTTAGTGGATAACACCTTATATTTTAGTTTCTGATGATTTTTAAAGGATTATGTCGCTTTTAATATTGATCTCATACATGTGGGTTTCATTGGCTTTTTATCTGTATTTTATCTGTATTTATATGTCTCCCTGAATACTTGTTATTGTTGTTGTTAGCTGTCCTCAAGTTGACTTTGACTCATGCCACCCTGTGGATGAGACATCTCCAAGACACCCTGTCCTCCACTGATCTGGTCATTTCCTGCAGATTCATGCCTGTATCCTCCCGAACTGAGTCTAACCATCTGGTGTACGGTCTACCTCTTCTTCTGCCCTCAGTCTTTCCCAGCATTATTGTCTTTTCCAATGAGCCATGCCTTCTCATGGTGTGGCCAAAGTACAACAGCCTCAATTTAATCATCTTGGCCTTCAGGGGTATTTCCGGCTTGATCTGTTCAAGTAATAAACAACAAACAACAACAGAGGTAAAATGTTTCCCAGGGAACCCTCTACTTCCTTTCTAGCAACTGATTATTTCTTCCTACTTACATATGCCAGCTGTTTAAGTCAGACAAGAGATTCTTGCAAGGGAAACACAGAAACAGTGCTGCACATATAGACTTATAGTATTAAGATGTATATTAATTTCAATAATCAAGTGCTTCCCCTCACTTTTGGTGTGTAATTGATACAAATTAACACCAAAAGGGTGTTGTGAACATAACATTTGGAAATTAGGATTCAAATAATTCAGACTGTGCACAGATCAAGCCAAGAAGTGACTGCTAGAACTATAACTAGGAATGCATTAAACACAACATTGACTTTTGTAGAGCAAAACTTCCTAGCTTGCAATGTTTTGGTTTCGCAGAGCAACTTTGGAAGAAACACACAATTTCTGCTTGGGTTTTGTCCAAAGCTGACATTAATCACAATCTTTTCCATCAGTTTACTATGTGGAAATTCACTGAACTCTAGCAATGTTGAGACTTGGCAGAAAACAGTGTATGTGTATTTCACCATGTCTTAAACCTGTTACATTTCATTCTATGAGATTGCTGCACATTTGCAGGCTCATTGTAAGATGTAATGATGAGTAATGAAGTAACATGTCCGTCATTAACCAGGACTATATGCAACCATCATGGTTGGGATCCAAGAACAGTCCAGTATGAATATGAGTTGAGAAGTTGAGATTGGACTCAATACCATTGTTATCCTGGTTGCTATCCTCCCGCAGTTTCCAGCGTAACTAGATGGGGCACTGAGGCAGTGTGGCACAACAATGAGGTCCAACACGACAATATCAAAGTCAATCACCTTTTTTGGATGTAAAACTGGATGGGACACTGTATTGCCAATAGCCCTTATCATATTGTGCTGCTTCTGAGAGCAATGGAAATAGTGGAGTTTAAAGGAAGCTTTGTGCCAGAGCAGTAGTGTATCAAAAACCTGGGAGTATGAATGACTGGGGCTAGAAAGAGGTAGAAACTTGCTATCTGTTAGGGCTCTTCACAGACATTGGAAATAGGGTTCTGACAGACATAAAACATGTCCACAGATAGTGGAGGACCTCTCTTCTGACATGTTGTCCATCATGCATTATGGAGGGAATGGGGCTCTCCTCACTTGTTGATAGAGCATATGAAAATAATAAAGGTATATGATTATTGGTGCTAACTTGGAAGCATATCGCTTGGGCAAATAAGCCCAAGCTTATTCTGGATTCAGGATGCCCCCAGATGTTATAACTAGAACATCACTGATCTAGGCAGGATGCCACCCAGGGCCGGCCCATCCATATAGGCAACCTAGGCAGCTGCCGAGGGCGCCAAAAGTTTAGGGGCGGCACTGGCGTGGCAAAGAGAGAGAGAGCACCAATCCCGGGGCACGACTTGCGCTCCCGCTGCCCGCTTTTGCTCTTTGCAAAGAGCAAAAGGGGCAGGGCCAGCAGGAGGGCGAGTGGCACCCCGGGATTGGCTGTCCTGCACACACGTGCCCCAGTCAGGCACCCTCCGCCCTCCCCTGGCCCTGCCCCCTTTTGTTCTGCAAAGAGCAAATGGGGCAGGGCCAGCAGGAGGGAGAGTGGCACCCTGGGATTGGTTGGGCTGTGCGCGCACGCGCATCCCAGCCAAGCACCTTCCTCCCTCTCCTGGCCCTGCCCCCTTTTGCTCTTCACCCTCCCCTGAGTCTCCTGCCTTTTGCTGTCCATGGAGAGAGAAAATCAGGAGACCCAGCAAGGGAGGGAAGGGCGCCCTTCGCCCTCCCCTGGGTCTCCTGCCTTTTGCTCTCCACAGAGAGCGAGAAGCAGGTGACCCAGCAAGGGAGGGAAGGGCACCCTTCGCCCTCCCCTGGGTCTTCTGCCTTTTGCTCTCCATGGAGAGCAAAAAGCAGGAGACCCAGAAAGGGAGGGAAGGGTGCCTGGCTGTGCGTGCATGTGCCAAGCACCCTTCACTCTCCCCTGGATCTCCTGCTTCTTGCTCTCAGGGGGCGCCAAAATATTTCTCATCTAGGGTGGCAAAATACCTAGAGCCAGCAGTGATGCCACCACCCGGATGCATCCCAGATCAAAGCCTTGCTCAGCCAGCACTTTGATCTGGGAGCTTCCAACTTCAAAAATTGCCCAGCTGAGTGAGGCTTTGACCCGGGATGCATCTGGGCAGTGGCATTCTGCCTAGATCGGTGGCAATTTAGTTATGATAACATCCAGGAGCATCCTGGATCCAGAATTGAAACCTGAAGAGATAAACCAGCTTATTTGCCAAAGTTATAAGCTCCTTGTCTAAGTAGCTTTTTCCATCACTGGAATATTTTTCAGATTCTGTTTTCTACTTGGATTTTCTTCTAGAAAATTATTGGTTACATAATGCTTGCTCATTGTGCATTAATGGCACTCTTTTTCCTGGATGCTTTATTTGGTCTCTCTTTAGAGTCACATAGTCCTTGGACATTCTGTTCAAATTTCTTTTAATTACTGGAATAATATTTTTGAGGTCACATTGTCTCTTTGTTTTATCTTTAATGGGCAGGGGTTTTAATAAAGCTTGATTCTCAGTGCATAGTTTCCTGCTTTGCAAGACAGGTGAAGGCCAGTCTGGGGATAGTGAATGGTCATGATTTCCAGTTTTACAGCAATATTATTCCATAAGTAATACCTTATTTACATTACCCCATCTCACCACCTTTGTATAATTCTAAATTGGTTGTAGAGAACAAGGCTTTAATGATAAGCAGAACAATGGCCAACTAGAATGCTCAATTTCCTTTTCCCCTTTCAAAGTATATTCGAAAGCGGGAGCTAATGAATTACTACTCCCTGTCACTGGTTTTATTAAGTGGAAAACTACACACCAAAAATAAATAAATAAATAAATAAATAAATAAATAAATAAATAAATAAATTTCAGTCTGTTGCCTATCCAAATATATTATGGTGATATGTGCATATGAATTAAGAGCCAGCATCAAATAGCTGTTTGAGTGTTGGGCTACGACTCTGGAGATCAGATTTCTTTCACTTGCCTGCTAGGTCATGAAAACCTACTAGGTAATCTTGAGTGAGTCACACACTTTCAGTCCCAGACAACTCCATGTTAAAGTTGCCTTGGGATTGCCATAAATCAGAAAAGATTTAAAGACATAAACAACAACAGTTGGATATGAAAAACAGAAGCAGGGGTATGATGCTACAGAGCAAGGGAGGTGCACTGGGAAATGTTTTCTGCAAGTTCACCTTTTGTGGAAGCCTTATGCATGTGCTGCATCAAGATGGGTCTGTTTATATAGGTTCTCATCTACTGAAATCCTTCTTTAAGGATTACAATGGGCGATTCACTAAGTAATCTCATTCCCTATGTTATTGATCTCTCCAGGGACGTAGCCAGGATTTTAGGAAGGGGGACCCCAGACTAAGTGCTACCATTATATTGGGGCTTGGGTGTGGCGGTGCAGCAGCACGCACCATTCATTTTTCTAATGGAAGGGGGGCTGGACCCCAAGAACCCCCCCTTGGCTACGTCTCTGATTTCTCTCTTGTGAACTCTGAATATAACATCTTCTGTTTTAGAGTTCTCAAAGTCCCAGTTCTGAGTATTTTCTGCCATTCTATATCTAGGATTCTAAAAATGATAGTCTGCAATTCCAGATTATAGTCTTATGTTGCTTAAATTTATATATGCATACTTAGCTAAATAATAATAATAATAATAATAATAATAATAATAATAATAATAATAATAATAA
>NC_056524.1:44486691-44623329 GCF_019175285.1 Sceloporus undulatus
TGTTTATTTATATTTCCCACCTCTCCCATGGATCAAGGCAGGATTACATCATTAAAATGGTACATAATACAAAATACAATAAATAAAACACTAATATTGAATTAACCAACATTCCTATTATTTCTCTAAAATAGCAATTCATCAATTAGCCAACAATCATAGTCAAAAGTGGAGCAATTGTCATAACCTTTTATATGGATAGCAGAGGCACTAAGGAAACCTCCTAGTGAATTGTGAAGATGTGCATCAGGGGAATATCAAGAGTGTCTTGATGTGCCTCAAGCTCTGCCAGTGCACTTTGAGACTTCCTAGCTCATGTCCAAATGCACACTGGTACCATTATGCATTGGTCCTGTTGTGCATTGGTCACTTTGGTGGCTCCTCTAAGCAGTACTGTCACGGAAACCCCTTGCAGCATATGGACATTGTGAAACTGCCCACAGATGTTTGTCCACTTATAAAAATGTCGGTCCCTTACTGAATTCCAGCCCTGGAATATAAACCCTAGGTACAAAGTTTATTCACACAAAGAAAGTGTACAATGTGAACAGCAGCTCATCCTATGTATACAAATTTTAATCATACAAAAATCAACCTGCCTCAGCAAAACTTTCGTGGACTCAACCAACATAATTTTTTCTGGGAACACTGCTGAATATTAATACATATACTTAGAACTAAGGCCTGGTAAGTTGAATGAGACTTCATAAAATTGCAGCCATAGTCTCAAATTTGAGAGTGACCATTTCATGAATGTTTGAAAATGTGAAAGGACAGAAAAATTTTATAACTCAGTGGACTTAGCTGAACAAGTTTATGCATGGAACAATATTGTTGTTCAAGAGAGATACACTACCGCAGACAATTCTGCACATAGCAGCAAATTACTGTCTCTATTACAGTGTTAAACATTTCCCCTTGCCTCACATATGTGACAAGATCTTTTTGGGGGGGGGTGAGTTGTGCACTCATGTTTTAATCCCAAGCAGAAGTCTGATACCTCAGTGATAATATGCTCATGTGGACCTATTGAGGTAAGACAAAAATCAGAACACCATTGCACAAAAGTAGCCAAGGAAGAGCTCCACATTTTCCAGGAGGCTAGTACTAGGACACATGTAGCTGCTGTCAAAAGCAGAACTTCCATAATGTTTAGTAATAGATAACATGGTAAATGATCTCATCATTTTCAAATTTTCTTTGTTTTACATACTTGACTGCTTGTTGTGAAAGGTAAATATTACATGGGAGCAGGGGGCAAGGGAGCAGATAGTAGAGGTATAGCTTTATTTGGTTGTTAGGAATTAATCAATTTATTTTTCTAAGTCCCCATTCTGTAACACAAGCATGTAATTTCCTCAATAATAGAGATATTTCTTCCTTTTTTGTAAGGAGGAAATGGAGAATTTATCCTGTGAATATCCCAGTAAAATTGCGTAACTACGTGTAATGATTTCACATGACATCACACAAAACCCACCATTAGCAATAGCAATAGCAAGTACATTTCTATATCGCTTCCAGTGCACTTAAGCACTCCCTAGGTGGTTTACAAAGTGTTAACTAATTGTTTCCAACAATCTGGGTACTCATTTTAGTGACCTTAGAAGGATGCAAGTCTGACTAGAGCTTGAGCCCTGGGCTGGTATTGAACTCGCAACCTTGTGGTTTGTGAGTGAGTAGCTGTAACCACTGCACAACCAGGGCATTAATGTGGTCACAAAGAAGCATTAATGCACATCTTTTTACCTTCAGGATTTCAGTGACAATGCATTTCTGATATAATTTTATTTCTGCAATTGCATGTGAAAATCATTCGTGCAATTACTCGCCATTTCCACTTCATTTGTGGGATGCTTTAAATGCACTTTAATCTCTCTTTAATGCCAAAATCAGCCCCATTGTGATAAACTCCTAAGATAAGTTATTTTCTAGCCATGCTCTTTACAGATTATACATTTTTACATTCTAATAGGGCATATATAATTGTTATACTATAAAGGGATGGGATTGGCTTTATATATTTTGACTTCTTGCCTATATGTTCAAGGGAAGTTTACATACACAAGTTTTACATACACAAGTACAGGTAAAGCATTTATCCTGAAACCTGGTATACCCACCACCACCAGATATTTTGCTATTGTCACTAAATGAGACCTTAAAAATATGTCTTAAAACAGGAGAACATATCCTCTTTTTATGTCAGTTTCTCATTGTAGATTGGACATCTGCTCTTTGACTGAATCATATTGGAAAGATCAACAAAGCTCTTTCCTTTTGGCACCTGTTTCAATCATGTTGCTGTCCATAACATAAACACAGCAAGAGGCTTTGGAAGCTTGTTCTGTACTTTTAGAACTTTTTTTCTGTTATGATGAGTGTGATGACACTATTTTTTCTATTACTTCTGCAATAACAATTTGCACACTTAAAACTTCTTTATTATTGTCATTCTAATTTATCAAGGCAAATCTATTTCTTATTATCATAAATCCTGCTATACTTGTAAATTGCAACTGGGCAAAGTATTGAGAATTGTTTATGAAAGCTGTGACTTATAAATCTTGCTTTTTTTCCTCCTTTCCAAATCCTTGGGTTGTATCCAACAGTATCTCTGTCAATGAAACCAACACTACCAGTAACATACATTCTTCATCGCCCCACAGCACTGGTTCTGGTCTTCCTTGGTGGGGCAAACTCAGAAGGTGGTGTTGGGGAACTCCTATTCAACTCTCTAGCTGTGGAGTCCACAGATATGGCTGTTGGCCATTGGCCTGTGGAACCCCACAAGGTTCTGTGTTGTCCCCTGTGTTACCTAATATCTACATAAAACTTCTGGGAGAGGTAATATAGAGTCTTGGGGTGCAATGGCATTCAAGGAATTGTAGTTGTGTGATACATTTAGCCTTCTCTATCAGAGAGCTCTGGTGCCACAACAAACTACAATTCCTAGAATTCCACAGCATTCAGGCATGGCAATTAAAGTGGTGTCAAACTGGATTATTTCTGCAGTGCAGATACAGCCCAAGTTAATAGCCAAAGGCCACTGTAAATAAAAATATTGTTGCCTGCTAGCAGCAGGAGACCAGAGATGGGCCAGCCTAGCTTTTGGTGGAAGATAATGCCACAGCTTGAAAGCAACCCCCAAGAAGACTCTCATGTGTCTTCATCAGACAGGCCTGTGACAATATTGGGGCTGGGAAAAAGCTATTCCTCAAGGGTCATAAGGCTCAAGGAGTCTCACAGAAGTTTTTTTTTCTTTTCTTTTTTAAAATTGGACCCAAGCAGTATGGATATAAATCAGGCTCTAAATATCTACCATGTCCCCCTTATTCATCATTTTTTATTCACCTAGAAAGCCCCTAACATTGTTTTTTGTGAGTTTTGCAGGCTATGTCACTGTGTTCTAGAAGAGTTTATTCCTGATGTTTCGCTGGTATCTGTGGCTGGCACAGATGCTGGTGAAACATCAGGAATAAACTCTTCTAGAAAATGGCTACATAGCTCAAAACCCCCCACAAAAAACCATGGATGCCGGCCGTGAAAACTTTCAGTCCCTAACATTGTTTGCATGTATCCAACAGGGTTCTGCCAATGGAAGATATACTACTAGCCCATCAAAATTTCCCTCTCCTATCAGTCTCTTAGACATACATCCAAAGTACTGGAGGAGAAGAAATTGTTATTGGCCCGGTACATACCACCAAGAAGCTGTGTCCAGGTGGTGATTCTAAGGTTAGAGACTGTGCATAATGGTGGCCTCCCATCCATACAAGGGCCACCATCATGATGTAAGCGATGTGTAGTGTATAGACGTCGCTGCACATCACTTGCATCACAAGTACGCCAATGGCGCACTCATGAGGTCCGCACAGCATCTGAAAAAGAACCTGGTTTTTCTGGGTTCTTTTGGGGGTGGAGGGATGTTGTGCAGTTTGGCTGCTGTGGCCTCCCTCTGTAGGAAAACTTCCGCCTCTAACCTGCCCTTTCGAGGCGGTATGTTCCAGGCCATTGTTGGGATTCTGAAGGAGTTTTCATGGGATGAAGGGGGGAAAGAAGCTGCACAAATGAAAGTCTGCTCATGCACAGGTACAAGGATATTACTACATGTGGCTTTTAAACTGTGATTAGACTCAGCAAAAAGCAGCTTTGGAAAAACTTATCACACCACAATACTTCTGAATCATAGCTGCTGTGTTCCTCAAGCTTGGTTAGGGAGTCCTTGTTCACTGACAGGGGAAAATACACTGCCAATGAGCTCTAAATTATGCTAGTCCCCAGGTGCAAAAAATTGTTGCCAGGGCAGTAGCAATATTGGCAGTTGGATGGTGTCAGTGTCTCCTCTTCTTCCCCTGTCCCCCCTTGCACTTGCTATTCCCAAGCATACTGTCTTTAATTTTTTCTATCTCTTTCTTTTTTCTTTTTTGCTTAACTTAAATTGCAGGAGCTGAGTTCCAGAATTGTGTGAAAAAGTGAAAATAAATAAAAAATAAAAGTAGGAAAACCAAAAAGGAATGCTGGGTAGGGCTCTGGACAGGTAAGTGGGGTTAAGGGGGAATCAGAAAGAGAATGTGATGGGGACAGCAGCTCTAGTTGCATGGTTGTCAAGATGTGCAATAATGACTATTATTTTGCTGTTGTGTGCCTTCATATTGTTTCCAACTTATGGTGGTGTTTTCTGGGGATGAGAGTGTCTGACTTGTCCAAGATAACACAGTGGATTTTCATGATGAGCAGGGAATCAATCCCTGCTGTCCAGAGCCATACTCCAATGTTCAAACCACTACACTACACTGGCTCTCAATGGCTATTATACAAACAGGTATAATTCCATATTCATTGAAAAGTGTGATTGAGGTGAGGGCCAGGCCTATGCAGTACTGTCCCGTCTACTCATATAAAAACTTTTGTTTTGCACTTTAAAAAAACTCATATTCTTTGTAAGTTTTGATCTAGCATGATGTTAAGAGATGTGTGCAATGCCCAACATGTTTACATAGAATCAGCAGCCTAACAAGCCCACACCAGGAGTACAAAGATTTAAAGTTGCCCAAAATAACTAGAGGGTATTTGAAAACCTCAGACCAGCTGCTTCTCTAACTATGAACATTTGTCAGATATAGTCTTGCAGGCAACCACAGCACCTCTTTCATATGTGCCAACAGCTTATTTTAGTATTAGCAAGCTTTTGTGTATTTTACTAATCTCAAGGAACTTCAACCACAGAGTCATTGCCTATAGTAATTTGTTTTAGAAATGAAGAGAAGAAGAAGATCCATTACACTGCAGAAAACAAATATTCATGGATCTTAAAATATTCTTCATTTTCAAAATAAGCACTCTATGGGGTATATTAAGCAATTCCTTTCTCTCTTTATACTGGTTATCATACATTCCAAAAGCAGTCCTTTTCTCTTCAGTTGCATGAAAATACACATTTTGGGCAGGAACTATTCACTTACAGTTTTTAGCAGATCAGCAACTACTTCTACAATGTGTGCAAGGAAATGTCTTTAATGGGTGAGAGCGTCTTTTTTTAAAGGGTTTCCTGGCTGGGCAAAATGTTTTAAGATATAGCTGTGGTTTAAATCATAATTGCAAAAATGTGGTACATCTTTAGTTTATAAGAAAATAAGTGTATTCTGAATTTATCAAGCCATGGACATAGAAACTCTCAAGAATAGCAAAACATTTTGTGAAGGTCATCAGCAACTGCTTTGTTGTGTCTAGATAGAATAGGGAATACATAGCTCCCCATTCCAAACATTAGTGTAATTTCATTAACTGTTTATTTTGAATCTTCTCTGTTACATGAATATATTTAATTACAGCATTCTGAACAATGTGGATAGGCTGCTAAATTCCTGATGCTTTTCCTCCTTCATTTTCCTTTCAAAAAACCTGGTATCTAAAATACTGTAATATCCTATCACGTATAGTTTAACATACTAAAAGATTAAGGAGACAAACCATTACTTTTAGGTACTGTTATATATACTGAAATCATTGGCCTTGAATAACCCAAATCCTTATTCGCATTATGGCCTATCTGTCATTTCATAGCATAGCTCTAAAATGGAAAATTACAGCTCATGACACAAACAATGTAATTATAGTCTCTACAGAAATACTTTAATCCATAAAAGAACAGAGAAGAGCTGTACAGTTCCTATTTAAGCCAGCATTCTGCTTTTGAATGTGTGAAACATTCAACAACTGATATATGCTTTTGGGTACTGGAGATGATAACTAATAAAAATGAGAATTGTTTAAAGAGGAAAGAGGTAGAATCAATTTTGGAACTTAAAACTTTAGCACCAAGGGGTTTGAATGAAGATTTGGAGATACAATGTTTAATATAAAATTCTAGAATAGATGGTTATAACTTGTACATTTTAGACTGATTGCAACAGCTAGGTAAAATAGACCTGAGTAATTTTGGGGACAGATTACATCATATGTCTTCTCACTGGTTCCCTTTGATGAAGCCATCTCAAAAATCCATAAATATGAACCCATTGGTAAATCTATTTGTATCAGTATCACATACATAATAAATGTGTTTTTGTCTATTTTGTAATAGCCCCTGAAGAAGACCAATTGGTGATAAGGCCAAAACACATTGGGCTGTTTAAGAAATAAGTTTTCAACCATTGCATGGCATGTGGGACTGTCTCCTTTCATTCTTCCACTCTTGAATCAAGGGATGGTCTGGGTAAAAGTGTAAGGAGGGGGCATTTTGCTATAAAATCTGTTTTGGCCCACGCACCTTTTCTGGAGGCAAAAATGTATAACAGAGCTTCCTTTAGCATGCTTACTCGTCTGTGTCCAATTTGCATGATACTCAACAGTATTTTACAATTGGCCACGCATCAGTTGACAGTGCATTGGTCAATCCCTTTCCCATCTAAGACCAGATTTGCTGACAAAAGGGTGTGGTCACTTTTGTGCAGGGATACCTTCCATGGATACAAACTAGTACATCCAAATGAATTCTAGCCAGAAACAAATTTTGTTTTTTGGAACTCATGTGTTAAGTAAAATAAACTCTAGCAGCTTCCAAGTAATTTGGCCCAGTTTACTACCATTTTATCATCTCCATTAAGTCAGTACACTGTTCTACAATCTTATTTCCTTATATATCTGAATTATATTTTTTTCAAATGTTATCTTGATGCACAGCCTTATTATCCCTTAGGTTATTCCAGATCAAGACATTACAAACCTTTCCAGCCTCTTGGTAATCACAATAATCTCATGTTCCATGAGACATGTGATTTGAATTGTCTTCCCAAAATCTATCTTAAGTAAATAAATACTGGTATGTTTTAGTGCAAGATATAGGTTATATGAGACAGAGATCATCTTCATAGAGAATAAACACATCTGAACCAGACCTGCTACGCTTAATATGATTAATTTCATTTGTTTCTTTTTCTTTGAAAAATCGAGCTCTGTCAACTGTTTCTTCTTTATCTCTTCCTAATGCCTTTGTCAATTAATAAATGTTCATTAATAAAAATGTTAAGTCGAAGGCTTTCATGGCCGGCATCCATAGTTGGTCTGTAATGTAGAATCTACATTATCACAGCATACTGATGCTGTATTTTCTCCAATGTGTTAGAACAAGCTTGAGGAACCTGAAGTTCTCAATTTGTTGCTGGGCTACAGCTCCATCATCATGCTTTCCCACACTTTGATTGGGACTGATAGGCCTTCGAAAACTGGCAACATCTGACAATGCCATAAGTTACCCAGCCCTGTTTTAGAAGAAGTAGAAAGCATATATTAAAAGCAGATGCCACTAGAAGCTACTTGAACAACCACCACATTTCTTTTTACAAAAAGAGAGTTATGATTTTTCATTAAATAATATATTATTAACCAGATTAATCTTGAAATGAAACAATAACACAATATATATTCAACTGAATAAGCCAACTATTGTTGATGATCTAGAAACTGTTTATAATGATGGTCCAAAAAATTTCTAGATCATGAACAATAGACTTGAAGGTCCAACTCCTGCTCAGTGTAGGACCTGTTATTACTCTTGAATAGAGTAGACTCATTGAATCAATGAGATTTATCTAGAGTAGAACCATTAAATCGTTGAATGCAAGTCAACACACAGATAAATCTCATTGATTCAATGGATTTACTCTACTCAAGAGTAATTACAGGTTCTACATTGAGTTGGACCTTAATGGCCCAAAGGACCCTTCTAGCTGTATAATTCTAATATTCTATGAATAGGATTTAAGTCTCTGAGTCTAAACATTTAGATTTGCATTTATGGATTATAACAAACTCATATTTACATGTCAACAAATAATTGACTCACATGATACCCTTGTTACAGAGCTGTTTGGGTGACATTCAACATTTTGATTGCATTAGGTTTGAATTAGCCTCTTTCATTTATATATTCAGTGTCTTTGGGAAACATCAGTAACTGGAAATGTGCAAACAATAAAAAATAAACAATTCTGAATATACAGACATATCTGTCACTTCTGAAATGTCAAGTTTCCTTTTCTTTAAAACCTCCCATCCACCCCTCTCAAAACCACAAGTAAATAAGTTTTCCAATCCAATAGCCATCTCTCCAAAATACAGTTTTGCAAATTGCCTTACCAACTTCAGTCATGTAAGATTTTCCATCTGATGGCAGAGAAATATACTGGTTAGAGAAGAAGCTGCTGCCATACCCCAAGATGAAGCCTTCCAGTTTGGTGCTTGGACTGGGTCGAATATATCTCATGCATATTCCATCACTAGTCACATTGATCTGAACTTTCAGGCTTTGTCTTTTGACTACAAGGGTAAAACAAAAACCACATTATTAACTGAAGCAGCATAAAACTATAATCATCAATATATTTGTGTGTGTGTATTTGTTGTTTGCTGGCTTCGAGTCAGCCCCAATTCATAGTGACCTGTGAATGAGACATCGCCAAGGTACCCTCTCCTCCATATATATGTTTTTTAAGAAGAGATTGTCAACCAGGGATCATATGCACTTTTTTTTAAAAGAGTAATCTTTATCTGTACTTGGACTTGATCTGTACTTTTTAAAATTCCTCTCAGTATGAAAAATGGAGAAGTTTAAAAAACACCAGGGCTTTTGTTGTAGCATCTGCTACATCAAAATGGCGCCCCCCGTGTGGATGGGCACCGCCATTTGTTATGGACTGGGTCCGTAATAGGGTTGAGGGGCGTCCGGAAGGGATGCCCCTTCTCAACCTTACTATGCCCCTTCCTAACCCTAACACGCCCCTTTGGCGCATTTGTAATGTGCCATTATTTCCTTTTCAGAAAATTTGGTAACAGAGGAGAAACAGCATAGCAAACAGAGAGAGAAGGGATGGGTTCCTACAGCACAAAAAAGAAGGGCAGTTTAACATGTTTCAGCAAGCTTTTTATTCAAAACTGACAATATGTACATGTGAAATGAAACTATTATCTCAGGTATATCTTGCATAAGAAAACAAAAACATTTATAACCTCCTAGAGATCACTTGAAGTCTTCTTCCAAAATGCATTTCTTACACAAGTTTCTAGCTGCTATAAAGGTCTGTTTCTAGGCACTAGTTCACTCCATGCATTTGAGGAAGTAAACTACCACCAAAACTTATGCTATAACTTCTTTCTTTCACTCTCAAAGGTACAGCAATATCCCATTGCATACTATTTTTTTGTGTGTGTTTTTCATTTTGGTGGCCAGATTTATAGATGCTTTTTAAAATGCTGGTAAAATTGGTGAGGCAGCTTTACCTGATTCCTCCCCCTTTTCTCTGTTTTGCTATTTTGTAAGGAATTCTGGAGACAGCCACTATTTATCTTGCCTGATATAGGTAAGCATACACAGCTACAGTAGGATCAGAAAGAGGAGAGCCATTCTTTCCCAGCTGAAGCTTTTATCAGTTGAAAATGTTCAGCCATGAGATTACTAGCATGCTTTCAGAATCATATACAAGAATACAAAAATAAATAAATAAATAAATAAATAAATAAATAAATGTATAATTCAGAGGTAGGAGGAAGGGGTAAAGATATATCATTATGTCCTCAAGTGTAAAAATATCATTAAATACCAAAGTCAGTATCATTCGTGCCAAAGTATTTCTGACATAGTTACAAAAGTTGGACAATGAAAAAAAAAGCTGACAGGAGGAAAATCAAAACTCATTTAAATGTTGTGCTGGAGAAAAGTTCTACAGATACCATGGACTACTAAATTGACAAATGAATGAGTCCGAGAACAAATAAGCCTGAAATATCACTATAAGTCAAAATGACTAAATAAGAGCTGTTGTATTTTGTACATATGAGAAGATGAGATGACTCACGGGCAAACATGATAATGCAGGTAGTCAGGAAAAAGGAAGATTACATTACACCTGGATAGACTCAGTCAAGAGAGCCACCATGGCATAGTCTTTGGACTAGGACAAAGGGACCCCAGGGTTCAAATATCCACTCAGCCATGGAAACCATTGGGTGACCTTTGGCTAGTCACATACTATCAGTCTCAGAGGGAGGCCATGACAAACTCTTTCTGAACAAATCTTGCCAAGAAAACACTGTGATTGATTCACCATAGGATCTCCATCGGTTGGAAATAACTTGAAGATACAGTCAGCCCTCTGTATCCATGGATTTTTTTTTATCCATGGAGTCAAGCATCCACAGCTTGAAAATATTTTTAAAATATATAAATTCCAAAAAGCAAATCTTGGTTTTGCCATTTTCTATACTAGATATCATTTTACAATGCTGTTGTATATAATGGGACTTGAGAATCCATGGATTTTGGTATCCATGAGAGTCCTGGAACAAAATGCCAGTGGATACCAAGGGCTCATTCTATACAACAGCAAGACTCAATCAAAGAAGCCAGAGCCTTGGGTTTGTCAGACCTAAGCAGGGCTGTTGAAGACTGGTCTTTTAGCAGTCTCTCATTCATAGGATAGCCATAAATAACAAATAATGGCAAACAGCAACAACATTCATTTAAAAAGTGTTCAGCCTTTAGATTCAGCCTTGGTTACAGTCCAGGCATAGTTCTTACAAATGGACAAGATTTTGGCACAATCTATAGAAAATGTAGCACTGGAGTAATGACATATAACCCTTAGCTCTCTGCCATGCCATCTTTAGAAATATTATTTTGGCATTTTGCTATATAGTTATTTGCTCATCTGTCATACTAATTAGACATATTTCCCACCTTATACTCAAAGGGAGATATAATCAATACAGACACCAACAGAAAAAATGCATACATTTGTAGGAAGTTGTAATGGAATAAAATACAGCAGGATATCAGCCATCATCACTAGACTGCATTCTCACTACTGCATTACAAGCTTTGGGGCATCAAATCTGGTTACTGTTAATGCTATTTGAATTATTAATCATTCTGACACATTGCCCTATACAGCGCCAATGTTATAATTCCCAGTAACATTACACCATCTTGCCTAGTACTTACATAAACATTCATACTAATTAAACTATATTGTCAGATACACTACAGATCACTGGCAACTGCTTGCTATTACTAAAATGACAGATACTGGATTGCTTTTCTGAACAATGCTCTTGTCACAAAACAGGTGTAATTCAATCCACCTCTAACAGCACAATTCTTCACTTATGTATATTCCCAGGTAAACTGGCAAAGGACTGCAGCCTACACATCAATCTATTGGCTAGAAGCATAGGAATACGTAGTGCTTAGTTAAATACTGAAATCAGGTTCTGAATTCAAGCCAAAATATACTCATGAGTGCAGCACTTCTCACTGTAATATACTTTCTACGTAATGTTCAACTGAGAATTGTAAGCAATTCCTACAAGTGTGCACACTTTTATGTACTAAAGAAAATGATAGGACAGTTTGGTACTAGCAAATCCCTGCAGTCATGGGGCCCTAGTTGCCATTATGCTGGATTTCATATGAGATGTTACAGAAAATGCCAACCAATGCCATTTCTTGTTGTTCAGAAGTTAAACCAAGGCACCACAAATGTACAGTCTTCCATTTTATCCCTTTGTATTGGATTACTGTGAACATTGACCAAACAAATAAACTCCTCAGATTCTCAAATGTTCCTTTTTGCCAAAATTAGAATTTTTGTTTGTTTGTTTGTAGCTGGGATAAACATCACAGGCCGTTGCAACTCATGCCCACTATATCTTGAGGGGTGAGGGCACAGCCCAAAAAGTTAGATCCAAGAGGTCACGAGAGGCAAAGCCAAGTACATTTACTTTGTATATATTCTGTGATCTTGCCTTGTGACCTGGCCCTCTCTTTTTATAAGAAAAGAAAAGAAATTAAATAGTTGCTGCAAGAGCATTTTGTTACATTCCATCAGAATCCTTCTAAGGAAATTATCACATTAGCTTCACTGCCGGGATAGACCCGGGAAGTAACTTTCTTAAGGCAGATCTTATCACATTCACACATCACCAGGCTTCTCCAGGCTTGTCCCACATCTTTTCAAGAATGGGAAAATTCTGTTCTTGAAAAGCTGTGAGAGAAGCCCCGGTAGCATATGGCTGCATACTGCCTCGCGAGGGGTGAATGTGATAAGATCTGCCTTAAGATAGTTACATCCCAGATTTATCCCAGCAGCAAAGCTAAAGCGATAATTTCTGAACAAATACAGAACAAATTCTGGCAACAATTCTGGAGACCAGGGTTCGAATCACTGCTTGGAAACCCACTGGGTGACTTTGGGCAAGTCTCACTCTCTCAGGCTCAGAGGATGGTAAAGGCAAAGTCCCTATGAAGAAACATGCCAAGAAACTCCCATGATATTTCACTATAGGATCCCTACAATTGGAAACAACTTGGAGGTACATACAACAAAAACAACAACAAAGCAGATGATGAAAACATTGAGATAGTTCAAGATTTTCCATTCTTTCGCTCAAACATTAATCAGTGGATACTGCAGCCAACAAACCAGAAGAAAACTGGAGGCTAGTCTACACAGTAAAAGTACTAATTCCAGCAGAATACAATGCAATCTGGCTTCACATGATTTGCAGGAGTTTGGGTTGTTTTAGTGGGGGGAGCCCCAAAAAACTCCTTAAACTCTGCATGAAAAGACTTCATGGTTTTTACTAGAGTATCTACAGAAATGAAAATCATTGCACATGTGGCTGTCCATCTGCAAAGGCATGGATTCGTTTGCCTGTGCATTTTTTGCAGAGGGAGAGTGGATAGATGTGATTAGCAATGAAGACTAGTCTTGGTACTTGGAAGGGCAGCTATTAAGGAACTAGACAAGATCCTGAAGTGCAAAGATATATAAAACCATGAACAAATGGGTCCTAGGGCAAATCAGCCCTGAACTGTCCTTAGAAGCCAAGATGATTGAACTGAGGCTGTCATACTTTGGCCATATCATGAGAAGACATGACTCACTAGAAAAGGCAATAATGCTTGGAGAGGCAGTATTCAACGAAGCCACAGCCCTGAGTCTGCAAGAGCAGTGGAGGACAAGGTGACTTGGAGGTCTCTTATTCACAGGGTCATCATAAGCCAAAGTTGACTTGGTGGCAGTTAACAACAACAACAACAACAACAAAACCATGAAGGCACCCAATACCATCTGATCTTGGAAGCTGATTAGGGACAGACTTGGTTAGTACTGGGACAGGGGACCACCAAAGCCTACCAGATGCTGTAGGCTATATTTCAGAGGAAGGTAATTGGAACCACATTTGACTATTTCTTATCCAAGAAATAAGAATGTATGAAATACATGAGGTTGCCATAACAGGTGACTTAAACATGCATGGACACACACATACACACAAGGGATTAACTTGTTGCCATGCTATCTTGGCAAAAGGAGCAAGTAAATATTTTTGACAGGCACTAATAGCTCTCATTCCTCAATAGTCTCCTTCTGAAAAGTGGTAACTCTATAATAATAGGAGGTATCTACTGTTTTATATAACAGTTTATTAGCATCTGCTCACTTTTTTGGAACATATGCAAAAACAACTAGTCATTAGAAAGTTTTAAAGACATTTAGACATTAAGACATTTGTTCTGGCATGTCATCAAATATTGTGTCTTTAAAATATTTCAGACTGTTTGCATCCCTCAGACCTTCACTTTGAAACTTTAAGATCATGTTGAGCTGAAGAACTGTATGACCTAGAGAGAAATAATTCACAGCTGAATAAAATGAAGTAAACCCGTGCGCAAAGCTCAGTACAAGTCATTACTGAATGTAATTGAATTTATGTCAAGTTGTATATCATGCAAACTTCTATAAAAGGAAAAGGGGCAAATTCCTTTTTAATCTCAGCACTGAACTTGAATAGAGCATTGATTCTCATCTAAAATACAGTTTGCAATAACTCATAGAATCATAGAATCATAGAATTGTAGAGTTGGAAGAGACCACAAGGGCCATCCAGTCCAACCCCCTGCCATGCAGGAAATCCAAATCAAAGCATCCCCGACAGATGGCCATACAGCTTCTGTTTAAAAACCTCCAAGGAATGAGACTCCACTACACGTCGAGGGAGTGTGTTCCACTGTTGAACAGCCCTTACTGTCAGGAAGGTCCTCCTAATGTTGAGGTGGAATCTCTTTTCCTGCAGCTTGCATCCATTGTTCCAGGTCCTGTTCTCTGGAGCAGCAGAAAACAAGCTTGTTCCCTCCTCAATATGACATCCCTTCAAATATTTAAACAGGGCTATCATATCACCTCTTAATCTTCTTTTCTCCAGGCTAAACATCCCCAGCTCCCTCATAGGGCGACTCAGAGTATTGCTTTTCATCTGATACTATGTACTGCATAATTTTGCTTTCTTCCTACAGTTTTTAAACCTCAAAACACCTAAAAGTCTCTCCTCTTTTCATAGTTAACTACTGACATGTTATTCTATGCTGCAGGTATAAAAATTGAAATTTATACACATTTAACTAGTACAGTTGGCCCTTCTTATACACTGATTTTTTTATACATGGATTCAAGCATCCATGGTTTGAAAATATTAAAAAAAAGTATAAATTTCAAATATGAAACCTTGGTTTTCCATTTTTTATAAGGGACACCATTTTGCTATATTATATTTAATGGGACTTGAGCATCCACGGATTTTGTTATCCATGGGGGATCTGGGAACCAAACCCTAGCATATAACAAGGGCCCACTGTAATAAGTTACAAATCACTTAATTAGTGTATATTTGTGGAATTTAGAATTATACTACATATGTTTACATACTGCATGCTACTTTGGTCTCATAGAAAGTGTTCCAATTAGCTAAGTCCTGAATGGCTAGCTTTGTCTATGGATTTAGCTTTATATTTTTGTAGGCCTTTGCATCTGAATGTAAAATTAAGCAGCTGATTACCCATGGGAGAAAATTATTATCACCAAAAGACATTGCTACAGAGCTTATTGAGGTCACTAGCAAATCTTTCACTCATTTTAATGGAACTGGCTTACACTCATTGATGAGGGAGAATTTTGTATTTTCCAAAACCAGCTGTGAGTGTCGACTATCTAGTTAGGACATAAAGAACAAAAGGGACATCTGCATTGTTTGGATGTCACTATCAGTCCATCTGTACAATTCCTGTGAGAGCTGCTGAAACTAACATGCTAAAGTTCTGCACTTTTTATTTTCCTCTCTTCTGTTTAATCTCCAAAGGTCCCTATTGTACTACTGGGGAAGAAGAAAATTAACACTGCATGTCAAGCCCGTTAACAATAAAATTTGTTTAATTTACTGAAAGAAGTAATCTTTTTGGTTTAACTCAACAATTATTCTGGCATTCTCTGCTGGTTTGTAATACCATATCTGACTTAAATGTTGAGATGTCCATGTGAAATCTGGCATGTACATCCAGAGCATAATTTTACATTTCAAGTGGAAATCTCAGTTTTCCCACACATTTGCAAATAAGGAAGATCTTGATATCTGTTACATCTTTATGTGCCTTACTCAGCCTTGAGAAGTTCATTCATACATTCAATTATGCTAGGTGCAAAATTGTCTCATTCAAAAGTTACATCTAAGTTATTCATAGTATTCATGCATGATAGTTACTTGCAGGATAATGGCTAACCAAACTTCTAACATTGAATCTATGCCATATGGACCTGTGGCAAATAGAACAGTAGCAGAAAATTTGACACACCAACTTACACTAGCTCAAGGTAAAGCTAAAATATCTGTCTTCTACATTCAACAATATGGCATGGTTTCATCTTTTAAACACCAAAACCTATTTAAATACTTCTCCAAATTATTTATCTACATATTTATTTTATTTATAACCCACCTTTTTTCTTGTACTGAAGATATAATCATATAGTGTTACTATATAAGAACTATGCAGAAAATTTCCAAACTCCAAATGAGTTCTTACACATTTCACATTTATAAAACAGAAAAAGAAAAATGTTCTGTCTTTTTATTTATCCATCCATCCATCCATCCATCCATCCATCCATCCATCCATTTTTATTAAATAGGTGATGAAAAATCAACATCAAAAACAAAACTAAAAACAATTACATGAATTATCCTGAAAATCAAATGTACAATTTGGTGTAAATCTTTAAACCCCTAAACTGTTTGACAGCTGGTTATCTGAAGGATCACCTGCACCCATTTGATCTTGTTATATATCCAGTTTGACAAATGTAAATTATAATTAAATGTTGTTGCTGCTGTTGTTGTGCACCTTCAAATCATTTCCAACCTATGGTGACCCTATGGCAAACCTATTATGGAGTTTTCTTGGCAAGAGTCAGAGAGAGATTGCCTTTGCCTTCCTCTAAGGCTGAAAGTGTGTGACTTGCCCAAGGCCATCCAGTGAGTTTCCATGGCTGAGCAGGGATTTGAATCTTGTTCTCCAGAGTCATAACCAAATGCTCAAGCCACTATACCATGCTGTCTCTCAGATAATTAAATAATAAATGAGACAGCATAATGATATCACATTATACTATTTACTGTAATATGATTACAGTAAATAGTAGAATCAAATAGCATTACATACTGTAATGATTTTGTGCTGTTTAAATTCTGTGAACCACTTCAAGAAGACTATGGGGTTGTGCAAAGAGCGGCTCCTTTTTGTGTCCTGGAAAGGATGCCATAGCTGTGGTGCCGCAGCTTTAAGGCATTCCTTAGGTGCTGCGTCATCTGGACATAGCACTGGAGGAGCGCTATGACACTGTGTGCTGTGTGGTAAGGCATGGGGCATCATGCCACCTTGAGGGTGGAGCCAGGCCATGCATTGTGTAGACACTACACCCCAACTCTGCCCCCAGCCAGCCTTTCAGGCCTGTCTGTACAGGGCCCATATCCTGAAAGGCTGCCTTAAAAGTCTCTCAATAAAAACATAAACAAATAAAAATACTTTGCAAAATTCCCTTTTGGCTTTCTTTACACCAATTATTTTATTAGATGTTCACAACTGCTGCAGCCTTAATATAATTACAACATATTTCCTAACTGAAACATGACTGACAAATAGTTATCCAATAATAGATACAAACAGCCTAGTTTATGGTATTTTTGTTGGTCTGCGTAAGAACATTTTAGGACAATTTATAAATCTGGATTCAGTTTAATGTGCTACAGTAATTTTAGTTCTCAATGAAATCCAGAAACTGTAGTATTGATAATCCCAGCAAGAAAAGAATAAAACCTTTGATCCTAGCTTTTGTCATCTTTAGAGTGTTCAGTTAAAAAGCAAGAGCCAAAGTAAGGTTGGTAAGCAATCAGATGCTGAGAAAAGAGAGAGAAAGAGGATGGGTTTTTCAGGTGTACCTTCAAAGCAGTTACTTCCCATCTAGATATTCTAGACTGAAAAGATTCACTCAGATGAATAAAAGAAAGCACACACTGTAAAAAAATGACTACTTATGAAAACCATGTTAGCACTTTTTAAAAACTGGACAAACAATTTTATGCTGCCCACATGGTTAAGATTTATTGCAGCATTATGTAAATAATCGAAACCTAATTTAGCAGTTAAATAGTAAAAATGCTATACATAATTATGCATCAGCACCCTTCCTTGTCTATTAGTCCTTCCAGTTATTCTTTTATGCTTTAAAAATACAAACATGGAGAAAGGTGGCCTTCTAATTCCAGTATCATTGCATTCAATTGTTAAGCTTACCCACAGAAATACATTCCTCAAATAATAATAATAATAATAATAATAATAATATTTATTTATATCCCACATCTCTACAAAATGCAATCGGGGCAGCTTACAAGATTAAAATATACAGTCCGAACCCTCAACCCACCCCCCTTAAAATACAATTAAACAGTGTAGAATTTAAAACATAAAACATACTTTAAAACAATACAATAACTGTGAAGTCAGAAGTCATCAATTAGATTTTCCTTCTAATAGCTGGAGAACTATTCAGGAAAGGCCTGCTGGAAGAGATCTGTCTTTATAGCTTTTTAAAAAGCTGTTTAGAATGGTAATGTGACGGATCTTGTCCGGCAGGCCATTCCACAATCTGGGAGCAACAACTGAGAAGGTCCTCTGAGAGGTCATAGACAGCCTACAAGGCTGTAACAAATTTTTCCCTGAGGATCTAAGTGTGCGGAGAGGATTATATGGAAGGAGGCGGTCCCGAAGATAAGTTGGACCCAAGCCATTTAGGGCTTTAAAGGTAATAACCAACACCTTGTACTGGGCCCAGAAACTGATGGGCAGCCAGTGGAGTGATCTTAGGATTGGTGTTATATGGTCTCTTCTGGATGTACCCGAGACCAGTCTGGCTGCCATGTTCTGAACTAATTGAAGTTTCCAGACCAAGCATGAGGGTAGCCCCATGTAGAGTGCATTGCAGAAATCAAGGCGTAAGGTTACCAGTGCATGTACTACAGTCTCAAGGTCCCTGACTTCCAGGAAAGGGCGCAGCTGGCGTATCAGCTGAAGCTGATAACAGGCACTCCTGACTGTCGCATTCACCTGATTTGTCACGTGAAGCGACAAATCTAGGAGCACCCCCAGACTGCAAGACTGCGAACACAGTCCTTTGAGGAGAGTGTGACCCCTTCTAGAACTGGAGGTTGTATCCCGATGCCTGGGTTCGGAGCCGATACCATAAGTACCTCTGTTTTTTCTGGATTCAGCTTCAATTTGTTTTCTCTCATCCAATCCATTATTGCCTTAAGACAGTCATCCAGTGAGATGAAAGAGTATTGGTCAATGCTGCATCCCAGCAAAAATAAACAGTAAGCCATATTTTAAAATATGGCTGCCCTACCTAACAAAGAAAGATTTAAGAAGAAAGTAAGAGGAGCAGTTATTGCTCAAAGCAAGAGAGAGAACCAGTTTTCAAGGCATAGTTCACCATGATCTCCCTGATACTGGTACGTAATTATTTACCAGCATGATGTGATCAATCATTTTTAGGGGTTCTTGAGCTTGGTTTGCCTAGCTGTACACTGGTACAGAAGAACTGACAGAAGAAATTTAAAAGCAGGCAAAGGAACATACCACTGTATGTAACAGAAATCATGACACACATTCACAACATTGTTTAGAAAACAGTTACCAAGGTATGAAAATAGTTCAGCTATTCTCAGCATAAAATTTCTTTGTGTTCCTTTAGAGATGTCCTGATTTAAATTCCACTACAAACCACTGGAGCATTCTCCTTACTCATCTTCTTATTAAACACCTGTTTTTTGGCACAATATCTTGCCACATGGCATTCATCTTATTTATAGGATACAGAGGTTTAGCAGCATAGTTTGACCCTCAGCATGTATTGTTGTTGTTCTTACTTGAACTAAACAGACAGCATGTAAAGTTCCCAACTTTACTACAAACAACAATTAGAAAACAACCAGCATAGTTCATTTCTGGCAAAGGACCTAGAACTTTCCTCTTAAGCAATTTTGTCAGAACCACGGTTGACCTTTGGAATAGGAAAATGGACTGCTCAAGAAATTGTTACAACTGTTCCTGAATGTCTCCTTCCATTTATGTAAATCTCATTGATTCAACAGGTCTCCTCTATCTAATACTAGCCACAGTTTATTAAGGCTGCTGCTCTATGAACTGATGATATCTTTGCCATATAGTACCTTCCAGTGGTGGCTATTGGGCTAAACATAAACAGGAGGGAACTCTCTGAAATGATGGGAAGAGCCTCCTCCTTCTTGGTCATGCCTGCAAGATTATACTTACTCGAGTCCCTACATTAGAATACTTCCAGTGTACACTAAGGAGATTATTGCACTGCTCTTTTTCGTCTTTCCCTCCCAACCTAGGCATAGAATGAAAACTTTTAAGCACGGATTTTATTGCATGCCTCTGTGCCCAGGCTGGAGGCATCCTGTACCGAATCGTGGCATCCTGTACCCGATTCAAAGTTCTCTGGCACTTTTTGAAAGAACTGAATTTTCCCATTCTTTGCAAAGTACAGGAAAGGTACAGATCGAGTATGGGATGCCATGATCTAGTATGAGATGCCTCTGGCCTGGGCAGCGAGATGTGAAATAAAATCTGTGCTTAAACATTTTCATCACGTACCTAGGTCAGGAAGGAAGGCTGAAAAGCGGCAGTGCAATAATCTCCTAATTCACTATTCTAGCCTTTTGTCACTGAGAACTAGATTCAAGCAGAGTCATTCTTAAATTATTCTGGGAGAATGTAGAAAGTATAATTATGAAATTCACATTTGTATACGTATGGAGCAAATATGCATGAATAATACTGAAATGTTTCCTTTTGGAGCCTTAATGTGTTTAGGTAACATTCTCTCATACCTATTTTGAAGAGCTATCAGCATTTTTTCAAAATCACCTGTCTTTTCACAGTGTTTTCCTTTTCAACATTTATTCTTAAAAGTTCACTTTATCTGCCCATAGTGTAACACTTTGAGACACATGCTGCATATATAATGTTTATTTTCTAGATTGAGAATTTGCCTAACTCAGGAAGAACTTTAACTATTCTACTGTTCCACTGCTACTATTAGATCTGTTTTTTCTCTCAAGATCAAATAATGATTACTTAATGATATATTTACATGACAAAGCAAGTAAAATCCAAATCAAAGATGAAAGATGGTCATCTGGAAAAAAATGACAAGGAACATTTAATGAAAAGATGGATGGTGTTGAATGTTCGTGCTGGAAAGCTGCTTTGAGCTGTTTGGGAAAGCATTATGAAGAACATATTTCTTACTGCAGACAAAAGAGAGAGATTTCACAGATATTTTAATTCATCTTTTGTGGTTTTGTGTCATTTGACTCTCAGGTTTTTAATCACCACAGTCCCTCTTTTTCCAATAATTAATGCATTTCATGGCAAATAACAAACATTGTTCATCCAAATGCCCCCTTTTCATCAACCCTCTTGTCTTCTTTATCAGGATCCAGGCTGCATAAATCCAACATTTTGGAAACATGCACAGTAGCTGGAAATCACAGAGAAGCAAAAAAGAAAAAGAAAGCTGTAGCTATTAAAATTTATTGCTTGCTACAATGTCTAGGAATTTTCTGCTGTTCTGACTGCAAGCACAGGTTGCACGTTTACTGGAATAAGGACAAATCTCAGTAACAATTTGCATATGATTACTTTTTTTCTTGTAGTCACACAAAATTGTATCCAAAGTATTACAAGAGAATATTTGAGACTATTTAATATCTAATTGGCCTATCAGTACAGCTGAAGAATATAAAGCCTAGACAGTATATCAGACAAATATGTTTTGTGGAGAGATAAACAGTATAGAAAGCATTGTTGGGGAAAACATTAATGTATACTCACAGTTCATAAAGTTTTATATTTCTTATAACTACTTACATAGCCATTTCTATAAATCTCTTTTTTGTACATCGTGGAATATCTTCTCAACTTATAGTGTTGATAACTTATCAATAGATGCTTTAAATATAATGTACCAGTTACCAAAAGTAAAGAAAAAGTAGAAGTTTGCATCTTTTATGAAGACAAGGCAGGTTTTACACTAACTCAGGGTGGCCAAAGTGCAGTTCTCCAGATATTGTTGGGCTGCAATTCCCAACATTGTTCACCACTGGCTATACTTACGAGGATTAATGGGAGTTGCAGGAAAACAAGTCTTCATCATATGCAAATCTTTAGGATCTTATAGTAGCTGCAGAGCATCTTTAATGTATGAAGATGGTCTATATTCAGTTCTGAACTGTATGGATGTATTTGCACAACACAAGCCAGGGGGGTCTTCAGGAAGCCTGATGTGAATGAGCAACATGGTACTTGATCATTTTTTTTGCACCAGGAGCAGCTAAACAATCTGTCAGCAAACCTCTGCTCCGTGTGTGTGTATGTGTGTCTTATCTAACAATGGGAACCTCCATTCACTTCTTCCTTCTCTTCTGACAAAGCAAAGAGAAAAAAATCCAGGGTTTATACCTGGATTCTTTCTTTAGTTTGCTAAGAAGCAAAAAACCAAAGAAAAGAAGTTGTCTTCTGCTAGACAATACAGTCGACACTTTGTAGTGAAGCTCCATGACTTAACTGCCAGTTCTGCAAGCAGACACAACCAAAGAGTGTGCATCAGAGCACATCCCCAAGGTTCTTGGGGGGATGTCTGGCTTGTTTTTATGAGGGCACACTCTCTAGAAACAAGTCAGCTTTCTCCAAATTATCACACTGCTCCTAATAGAAGTTTTGCTTTGAAACTTCTAATACCTTGGCAAAATCTAGAAAAACTATTAGTTTTGGCAAGGTATGCCTTTCTTTTGCTTTGTCAATGATCACTGCTGTTATAATAATCCTGGAATGGAAAAATACTATTCTTAAAATGATAAAACCGCAAGCTATTTCTATTTGAATCCTTCCAGGCAGCAATAGACTGGTAAAATGATCACATGTCAATGGATATAAATGTTCCTTAATCACATATTAATATAAATTTACTTTTACTCCATATTTGCAAAAGAGCAACCATGAAAAAGTTTAACAAAATCTGTTTTCCCACTGAATGTGCTCATACACAAACTGCATATGCTATATTCATCTGAGGCTATAAATGCTGGCTTGAAATGCATATGATTCTAGCAGCTGGAAGACATTAAACCATCTTTTCTCATTATAGAGACAATGAGTCCCAAGATCCTGGTGACCTGGCTTCTTATATAAACTGTAGGTAGAACAATGACAGTTGACACTTTGCCTTTCTCTGTATTATGTTAACATATAGTCTCTTCCTGTGAAATTTACACTTCAAAACTCTGTAGTCCCAAGAAGCTACTGTTGAAAATAACAAATGAGTCTTGAGAGATTGTTACACATATCTTTTGACCCACGCTTATAGTAATAAAATAGCACATTTGGCAATACCTATCACACAGTGCCACCTCTGGCCCCTTGCTGCTGGGTCTTCCAAGTGTGATTAGGGTGTCCTTTTTCATTGACAAGAGAAACCCATCAATAGCACCCAATCGCACAGCAGCCCCAGGACTCCTCAAGTGCAAAATGTGACTGTCACAGTAATTGCAAAATTGGCAGCCATGTGGCCTTACAGTCTTCTCCTTTTCTTCTGTCCCACTGTCCACATTCCCAAACATCCTGGTTTGCTTTTTAAAAGCATTTCTGTTGTTTTCTTTTTAAAACTTAAATCTCATTACTAGAACTGTAAGACTGCATTTTAGAAAGTAAATGAAGTGAAAGGCATGCTGGATAGGGCCTAGGGCAGGGAGCCTGGGTTAAGGGGGAATGTGGAACAGAGTGCAATGGCAGCAACAGCCCAGGTTACTCCAAGCCACCTGACTCCTTGAGGCCAAGGATAACCTGTTCCTTGTCTTGTTGGCTTTTCAGAACCAGGTAGAGATGGGGGCTATACAGACCACCCCTTTACTGGCCGGATCAGGGCTGCAGCAACCTCATGCCTTAGCCCCGATCTGGCTCCTGGAGAGCACATAAAAGAGCTGTAGAAAGTGGCTCCTTTTGCACCCACCAAGGGATGCCATAGCCACAGTGGTGCAGCTTTATGACACCCCTTTGGTGCTGCATCATGTGGATGCATCACTGGAGGGGCATCATCATGGCACATGCCATGTGGACCGACATGTGCCAAAATGGCACCCAGGGGTGGGGTTAGGGCACACAGCATGCAAACATTGTGCCCTAACTCCACCCATAGGCCGGCACAAAGTCCCGATCTGTATTGGCTCACACTCTTCTTCTCCAAGGCATTTTAGATCCTACACAGTATACTTAGATTTGCAGTTTTTAACTACCAGTAAAATTGGAATTATAGATCTTATATATTTTATACTGTCTTTTAATCTCATGTCCTTATCCTGATTGTTAATATGTTTTTTGTTTTTCATTCATTTTAGTATCATTTAATCTTCTGAGCAAGCATTTGTAACTGGACAAATTAAACAGAAAGCAAGGAAGTTTTGTTTCCAGGCCATGAGTGTTGCACAGCATGATACTATTTTCCCATGCAGACAAAGGAGAGTAAAGCAGCTATAAAGGGAGCTCTGTATGAATATAGACAACAAGTGCATGTTCTTGTGTTTTTGGTTTACAGACATCACACAAACAGTAATTTATTGTCATGTATTGATATCTGGTCAACCATCCTCAATGATTAGGAGAATGCTTTTGGTATTTAATAATACCACAACCACGTAGCCACTTGTTCAAGATGGGGAAGAAGAATATATATTTTTAGATTTACTATACCTACACTGATTACAGAAAAACAAATAATAAAGTGTGCTAGTATAAATATTTTTTTCCTGAATACTTACTAGTTACTTGGTTTTATACAGATTCATGTAGTAATTGCTAAATTCTAGGCTTGAAATGAGACATGGTATAAAGTAGAATTGCCAGAACATATGTAAACAGCTTCAAAAGGAGAAAACATATTTCTGAGAATTCTCAGCTTTTCTTATTTGTGTTTTTGGTACTAACCACAGTTTCTTGCCATTAAAAAAGTAAAAATGTGCACTCTGAATAAAACAATAAAGTGAACACTGAATATGTATAAGAAGAGAGACTTCTTAAACTTAACTCATCAACAAATAGCCACATTTTTCCACATCCAGTGCCAAACTCTACATTCTAGGAACAGCTTCAGCACTAACTTGCTATCTTGTTATATAAATAGCATGTTATAAAAACTGAACTGCAACAAAATGACAGTAAGACACCATTAGTATTGCACTGGAGCAAGTATAGGTTGGCATTACTCGAACTAAAGTGAAATAAAGGAGACTATGCTAAACACAAGAAAGGTGAATTGCTCCACCTGTTCTATCTGTCCATCTCCATGTTCTGACCATTTTATAAGAAATGCCTTGAAAAGTATAGTTCTATGGAAAGGAACTGACTTGGGACCAAAAGTTAAGCTTGCCAACCTAATCAGCTTGGCATCTCTATTAGGGATAAGTTGCATAGAAGTAACTGCTGAAGAGTTAACACGTTTCATTATTTTTCAGTGTTTTCTCTGCAAGGCAGCAGTCTTTGGAAGCCCTTCCTGGTTGAAGAGGGACAAGTGAGTGTGCTGGGAAAAGGCAGCCCTGATCTAACTAAAGCAGGGCCAAGATACACCCTCCCACTTGTAGGGTATTTGTACCCTCTCAAAGGAGAGAGGGACTGTTGTTATGACTTTCAGGGGAGTGAAGAAAATCAGTCAGTTTTCATAGGGGGGAGTGTTTAACATTATCTAGGTTGAGATGACAGAGCGTTGCCTATTTGATTTTTCTAAGGCAGAAAAAAGCTTTGTTGAGACTTCAAGCATTAGCAAACCATTGGTCCGGTGGAGTTCCCATTTGGTACATAATGGTCCATTGGGGAATGATGTTGAAGAAAAATAAATTGGAGATCACTTTCTTATCTTAATGTTTTCTTTTGTCAATGGCCAGATTCCTTTGGGAGTCATCCACTGAGGACCACATGCTGGCAGTGGACATGCCTAAAGCAGTAAACAGGTGTGGCTAAAACCAAAAAGGGGAAAGGGCATCCCTTTTCTCTTTTTGTCTCTGACACCCCTTCTCCCCCATTCCTCTTCCTTTTTCAGCAACATCCTGTTACTGGCCAGGTTGCTGCTGACAACAACCATAGCAGAGGACTTTGAAATTAGACTGTGTATCACATAAAATTATGTTGTTGTGTGCGTTCAAGTCATTTCCAGCTTGTGGCAACCCTAAGGCAAACCTATCACAAGGTTTTCTTGGCAAGATTTGTTCAGAGGGGGGTGTTTACTTTCCTCTGAAGGTGAGAGTGTGTGACTTCCCCAAACTCACCCAGTGGGTTTCCATGGCTGAGCAAGCACTGAAACCCTGGGCTCCAGGGTCGTAGTCCAACACTCAGACCACTAAAGCATGCTAGCTCCTCACATATAATTAGGCTAAAAAGAAAGTCTTCTTATTTTTCCAGATTGTTTAATCTACTTTGTCTCTCTGTTACTGTGTCTGTAATGTTTGTCATATTAATTTGTTGCAAGCTGCCTTGAGTAGTGTCATTATTTGAAGAATGGAATGAAATGTTTCATTAAAAAGTAAATAATAGAAGCAGGACAAGCTGTGCAGAGATAACTGACAATGTCTCACTTTCCACTGTAAAGCCATAAAAGTGATACCATCTTCAAACTCAAATTCAGAATGTTGTTAGGCAAGGGTCCCATTCAAAGATTGGGAATCCTTAGGGATTCCTATCATTCTGCCTATCCCAAAACATGTTGTACCCTAAGTAGAGTGGCACAGTTGTGTTGTATACAGCGACAGGGCTTCTTCCAGAGAATGGCAATGGGATACTGTTTCTCAATTTTCTAGCAATTATATGAAATGCTGCAGGGTGCCATCGTATGTCAATTGCTGTTTAACATATGTATGAAACTGTTGGAAGCAACCAGCTGGAGTTATGGAACAATGTATCATTAATATGATGAGATGCCATGCTATGTTCCTGCCATAGCTAAATCAGGTAAGGCTCTGCAGGTCTGGACCATCAACCAATGCAGTGATGGGCTGGAGGAGGGCCATAAACTATTAGTGATTCCTGGCAACATGAAAACTTTTTGAATGAGCGTTTTGTAGGTTTAGAAAACAAGTAAGCTATGTCTTATGTAAGTGGTTGCATTATCGCTGAAATCTAAAGTGTACAGCAGGGGAGGGGGGTTACTCCCAGATCTATTTTTATCACTAGAGATACATGTTATCTCAGTGCAAGTGTCTTTTACCAGTTTTAATTGGTATGCATGAATTTGAGGTGGGAAACCATGGAAAGTAGAAAGTTCAGAATAAAAAATAAATTAATTTCAAATAGATTAGTTTCTGACCAAATCTGTAATGTCATGAACACTGGTTTCAGATTAACCTCCACTCGCTCCAATGAGACCTCAAGGAAACACACTCAGAATTGTGCTTTTAATTATGGGAAAGATAATGGCAAAATTAACTATTGTAGAATAGTTCAGAGCACAGTGGTAGACAACATACTTTGCTCCCCTTTTCAGTCTTTGAGGGCTAGGAAGACTCTTGAAGGCCTACTATAAGATAGTATAGATGAGAGGGTCAATATCCTTGGATTCAATGGGTATTTACTTCACTGGAACTCATAGAGGAGATATACTGTGTTGCCACCAGTAACTGCCAAATAAATCTGAAGACAAATGTGCCGTTTTCCATTTAAATGACAAGAATGGGATGTTTGAAGTGAAATTATAGCTTTACTTGCTGCCACATCAACCGGATTTGGCAGCCAAATTATTGGGAGGGAACCCCTGAGAATCTCTCAGGAGGGTACAAAAACAGCCAAGAAGGCCACATGCAGCTTGCACATTCATAGAGTAGAGAATATTGAGTTGGAACAATGTTTTGACTTGGTAGAAAGCAGTTTCTTATATTCTCAACTTGAATGTCTATGCCCCATAACGTAATGGTATATATTCTATTCAGCACTCAACTATTGTGCTGTGATTTTATAAGATAATGCTAGATTGCATCTACTAATGTACAGATGTAAAAATAAACTGGAAGTCAGGAGATATTTCACTGAAAAGAAAATGTCAATCCATGCAACTATTACAGAACACACAACAATAAATTACTATTGTTTGAACTGTTTGACAAATATAAATGAAAGCACATGTTGAGGTTAAAGACAAGTGCCACCTAATGCAACACAGATGATAAACTCAGAATATATTAAAGCTAACCATACTCTGAAAAAGACAAATAGCAAATGATTTGTAACAGATAAAACTGGGTAGCATAAAACTGGTAAGCATTGGCAAGGAGGTGTACCTTTTACAGTTGGTAAGTAGGCAAAAACCACCTATGTGGCATGGATGGACTGAAGATTGGACTTTCAAATCTTATTATTTCCTATTCAAAATGAAAAAGATCACTTTAGCATTTCCTAAAAAACCCCAAATATTGTTGGATACTACAGGATAAACTTATTTCAGTAGACTTATTTCATTTTCATATTCACATTTCCTTTCTTAATTTGAAGCAGTTGAAAGAGCTCAGCTAGTCACTTCTGCTAAACATGAATTAATTATAGTGTTAGGTTTGAGTGTTGGATTATCACTCTGGAGATCAGAGTTCGAATCCCCATTCAGTCATGTAAACCCACTGGGTCACCTTGGGCAAGTCATACTTTCTCAGCCTCTGAGGATGGCAAGAAAATCCCATGACAGGTTCACCTTAGAGTTGCTATAAATGGAAATGTCTTGAAGACACACAACAACATCAACAAGTTTGACTTACTGTAGGTCCAAAACACACTGCAGAAATCATCCAGTTTGAGACTGCTTTAACTGCCCTGGCTCAGTGCTAGAGGATTTTAGGAACTATAGTCTTGCGAGACATTTAGCCTCCTCTGTCAGAGAGCTCTGGTGTCACAATAAACTACAATTCCCAGGATTCTCTAGCATTGAGCCAAGGCAGTTAAAGTGGTCTCAAATTGGATTATTCCTGCAGTGTGTTTTGGACCTCAGTCTCAAGACCACTTTTCATACTTTATACATACTTTTAATGCCCTGAATCCAATTACTTGTAGTTAGAGGGGACCCATTGAATCAATGAGGTTTACATAAGTACTCAGGTCATTGTTATTATGGAGATAGACCAGCACAGGTAAAAAGGGGCTACAGAATAAAAGAAGGTAAAAACAAGGTTTAAAAACACAGGTTAAAAACAGTATTTAAAATATTATTTTAGATTCCATTGTAGTATGACAGGATTGGTACTAGTCTACTGCAGAAGTCATTGCCTGACAAATTTTAGCCATAGCTGCACAGAATCTGGCAACATTATATGTTGTATCAGGGCTGAGGTCTGAAATCAACAGAAAAATATAAAATTTACTGGTGTGTCCTTCGTATTTATGCAATAGACGAGAAATAAGGCTGTGGCAGATGTCCCTGTAGTATGAGCACTGGAGTAGTACATGCTCTGTTGTCTCTTTTTGGCCAGAGTCACAGGGGGATAGTCCATCTGAGAAGGTGTTTTTTTTCTTATATCACCCGTCAAGGACAGCTGAGGGAAGGGAACAGCATCATGCCAAAGTAAAGGCTCTTTGGAGTTTAGGTACTTTGAGTTTTGCTAAGTATTCCATAGGTGCTGCCAAATATCTATTGGTGTCACTAGCAATAAAAACTGGAGTGCTAGCTAGATCTAGCTGTCGCTCTGAATTTACCACCTGTTGTTTGATGGTTGCTTTAGTCTTATCCTATCCCATGCTGAGCAAATGTTCTGGAGAGAAGCCCAGTGAAGAGATTTTAGTCATCACCGTCTGTTTCCATGTGGACTGGAATTCATCAGCCAGGGTTAGTGGAGCAAGGCTGGTGGGAAAGGATAGTCTGAGCTAGTAGCTGAGTATAGTCACCCACGAGCCTGACTCCAGTCTCAGAGTCACATTAGTAAAAATGACATTTTGGAGCTTGGACTGCTGATCTTAGAAATTTGGATTGCACAATTTCTAATGGTGCAGGGTTGGGGAGGGGTTACATAAGTATTGATTTATCATTGCGACTGAATGGGTCTACTCTAGCTGGGAGTACCAAAAGGATCTAGGCTAATCAAAATGTGTATGATGAAAATATCATGGCAGCTATTTCCTTGATTGTATATACATACACTCTACTTACTGAAAAGAGCCTTGCATATATATTTTTCAGGATTCTCAAGTATATTGAAAAGAGCATTTCATGCATATGGTTGTCCACATGTACAGTATGTGAGTCTTTGTAGACTATATACTGAAAGCACATAGGTTAGTGGAAAGGATCTGCTAACTCAATTACCAATGATGTTCACTGTTAACAGAGACAATGTATGAAAGGGATTAAAATAACACAATTGTATGTAACCAACATTAACACTATTTTCCTTCTATATTTTAAACTGTACTACAAAAGGGCACATGAAATATTAAGAACTAGAGAAAAAAGAGAGAGAAAATGATGAACACACTGATCATCTGTTGTTAATTCTAAAGTGCTGGCTGATTATAGTCATTTGGGAAAGTAGAAGAAAAAGCTGACCTACATTTTGTTGCCTTGGGGTTCCAGTTCTAACATGACTAACTTTCACTGAACTTTCTGATAGCATCTTGCCCCATTCCATTCCATATACATCTACAATATACAAGACAATTAACAGCTGTACACATCTTGCAATACAGTCTAAAAAATTCAAAAGCATTACATTTCTTTTACCAGCTTTGAAAAATAAGAAAAATGGGTAATAGTATGTTGTGTTTTGTCTCTTGTGCAACACAGCATATAAAAAGTGTTTAGTCTTGTTTCTATAGGAGTTTTTCTCTTTTAGCTCCACAGTATTCATTTTTCAATATTTATCAAGCTGTAACATGCAAGTTGTATGCTGTTCCAAGTTTAGTTCAAGTACCATTGAACTCTTCATCATTTTTGTCAGAAAAATTTAAATCTGTTGTCTGATTGATTTTGCTGGTTTATTCTCTCATACAAAGAAACATTTCTAAGTCAGATGGGTTAGTACTGTATTGCCGAATTAAACTTTGGGAGGAACCCACATAAGAACAGCCTGAGGACTAACAAGAGTATGAGGCACTATGGAAAAAAATGCAACATTTGTTTTTATATCAAATTATTTATGGTAATATTTCAGTGCACTGGAAAACATATAGTAACAAAAGTTTCTTACTCCTCTTTGGCATCATAATTAGATCACCTCTTTTTTTGTCTCATTTAAAGGACAACATTGTTTTTATCACCAATGCGTATGAGAGAAGTTGTCAATGAATCAGAAAGTATATAATGGGCACCAGCTGGTAGTTTGTAAATTTGTGGTTGGGTAAAGAAATACTTTAGGGACTCATGGGTAGCCCACACTGGCTAAATAAAGTGGCTTCTAACCACTTTGAAGGCGAAGTGCTTAGATGACACATGGAGTGAAACTGAGTGCAAACTGAAACAAATAATAATAATAATAATAATAATAATAATAATAATAATATTTATTTGTATACCGCCCTATGGGAAACCAATCCAGGCGGCTGACAACAGTAAAATATAAAATATAACAATTAAAAACACTTTATCCCTCCCCCCCTTAAGACAGTATTAAACAGTATGACATATTAAAAACACAATATCAAAGCATAAAAACAACAATTAAAAACTAAAAACCCTGATATCCCTCTGTTGATCCTCAACCATCACTAAGATGGGGCCACGGGAGGAATGAGGGAATCAGGGAACCTGGGCCGGGATGGTTAATCTGGAAAGGCCTGCCGGAAGAGATCTGTCTTGACCGCTTTTTTAAAGCTGTCTAATGATGTTATCTGACGGATCTCATTCGGCAGGTCGTTCCAGAGTTTGGGGGCGACAGCAGAGAACGCCCTCTGGGAGGTCGCCGCAAGCCTAGATTTTAGAGGCTGTAGTAAGTTCCTCCCAGAGGACCGGAGAGCGCGGGGAGGATTGTACAGGAGGAGGCGGTCTCTAAGATAGCTTGGACCCAAGCCATTTAGGGCTTTAAAGGTGATAACCAACACCTTGTACTGGGCCCGGAAGCTGATAGGCAGCCAGTGGAGGGACCTCAAAACCGGAGTAATGTGGTTCCTCCTAGATGTTCCTGAGACAAGCCTGGCTGCCATGTTTTGAACCAGCTGTAATTTCCGAGTCAAGCACAGGGGTAGCCCCATGTAGAGTGCATTACAGAACAAAGCCACTCTCTGGGCTAAAAATCAGAGCAAAAATAAGCTGGGATACTCCAACTCAGTGCAGAAAATGCACATCAGCACACAGGCATATAAGCAGCCCAGCACAAGTACAGGACTGCAGCAAAACAAAAAACGTGATCACCAATAATGCAATAGATTTAATTACAACATACACAAACCAGACAGTCCAACAGGGGTGCATGGGGTGAAGAGGGGTGAAGAGTGCATGCATAGGGGGCCTCCATGATTGTGCTTTGGCAATGTATCATTTGGCACACTGATACACGAATGCCCTGTACAAGCATCACACATGTGACCATGTGGCATCCAATGGAATGGCATCTGGGCAGGAAGAGGGCGGTAAGTAGAGATTGCAGGCAGTGTGTTTGTGTGATGGTTCACATGCATGGTAGGGAGGCAACAGTTCCCCCTATGCAGCATGGCCTGACACTGCATGGTGTGGACAGCCCATGGATGTTCGGGCCACCTTGGAAGTGGGCCATGTGGACAACACAGTTTTAACCCAGTTTCAGAAAACCCAAGATTGAGATGCTTTTTCCTGCCCATCTGCTTCAGCCCTCAGTCATTAATGAAAAAGGAGGTTGCAGTCAGGAAATCAGAAGAAAATAAGGACTTAGAAGGACAGCTATGAAGGAACTAGAAAAGATTCTCAAATGTAAAATATATCATTGCATACCAAGGCCATTATTGACCACTGTATTTCCAATTTCTCTGTATGGTTGTGAAAGCTGGACAGTGAAAAAAGATAGTAGGAAAGGAATAAACTAATTTGAAATGTGGTGATGGAGGAGAGTTCTGTGGAGATCATGGACTGCCAAAACCACAAATGAATGAGTAAATAGAGCAAATAAAGCCTGACCTCTCCCTAGAAGCCAAGATGACTAAGTTGTCATACTTTTGGCATATCAGCAGTAGACATAGATAAAAAAGACAATAATGCTTGGGAAGGTAGAAGGTAGCAGTAAAAGAGGAACATGGACTTATGGATAGACTCAATCAAGAAAGCAACGGCTCTGAGTCTGCAAGATCTGAGCATGGCTGTTGATGATAGAATGACATGGAGATTTCTCATTCATAGGGTTACCATAAGTCAAAGTCAATGTGATGGCAGTGAACAACAAAATTTGGTAATAAAGTCTAATTTGGCCCACAAGCAGCATAGTACTTTATCTGATCCCTTTCATTTAAAGAGGCAACACTGGTCATTGTCATAGGTCACTGAAACTCAATGATATTCTGATGAAGCAGATTTTTTAAACCTTTGGTTTATGCAAGACATTGTGAAGTGATGAATCTCACATTATGTTCAGTGGGCATAATAGAACAGAACATGCAGTGTATTTATTGGTAATCACACAGATTAAGCATAGGATATGCAAGAATGTACAGACACAGTTGGTCTAATTGCCAAATGCTTCTGTTCTGTGGTGGAACTCTAAACTTAGGTAATACAGAATAAGTCCCAGTGAATACAATGGGCTTTGCTTTTGAATAAAGATTCCCTGATTGTATAAAGGCTTGTGTACCACCAATGGACAAAAGGGAAAAAGGAAAAAAAATATTAAAAGGTGTATAAAATGACATGTTTTATTGGTTAGTGTATTATTGGCATTATACAATAATTGTCTAAGGACTTTATTAAATCATCACAACCATGTTAGTACAGGAAACAAACATACTGGTTTGGGGGCAGTCATTTTTTACAGCTCTCCAAAAGTGTCACACTGCTGCTATAGTCCCATGTTGTCTTCTGCAGACTGACCTTCATTACCCTGCTTTTCTGCCCTGAACCCTACTCAGCATATCTTTTGGTGTGTGTGTGTTATTTCCAATTGCACAGTCACAGATAATAATATTAATAATAATATTAATAATAATAATAATAATAATAATAATAATTATTATTATTATTATTATTATTATTATTATTATTATTATTATTATTATTATTATTTCTATACCGCCCGGTGGCAAAGCCAATCTGGGCGGCGAACAACATAAAAATTTACAGAATAAAATACTGTATACATAAATATTTATACTCCCTTCCTCCCCTTAAAAAAATATTAAACACTTAAATGTTTTAAGTTAAGTTAAAAAAGAAAAGAAAAGAAATTGGCAAAAAAAAAAAAAAAAGAAAGAAAAATGGGGGATGGGAAGAAATTTCCCCAAGCTTTAAAGCACTCTATGCTTGCAAAAGCCCATAAACAAGTGAACCATATACAAGTTTCATTGAAAATCTTGCATATAAAACAATATTTGCAAATCACTTATTTAACAGGACTGCTGGAGTCTTTAGGGCATAGGAAAATGTTAAATAAAATGTCAGAATATGTGATTAATGTACTTTTGCTGAAAGGGATAAATAAGTGGGTTTTCACCAGCACTAACAAAGATGCCTTCTATTAGCAAACACTGTGACAAACTGTGACAAACAACATATGTGACACTAAGACGTGCTACCACATAATGGTCTTATTTTTGCACACCTGCTTTTGCAGTCATATAATTTGTTTTTCACATAGTAACTTGACTGTAATCATTAATTGCTATTTCCACTGCATTTCTATAGTATCAAATCAACTTTCCAAGAACTCCTACAGAAAGTAGTATTTTCCCTGCTGACAATTCCAAAACTGATTTTTAAAAACAGATGTTTCCCATCACCACATTCAGTCAGGTGCCTTGGAAGTGGCAGCACCTCAAAAAAGTAAAACCTTCACGTGGATGCTTCAAGAATAGCTTATTTGTGTGAATAGCTACTCCAATGGCTCCACAAGTAATTGGCACCTAAAGTCTTATTGGCTTTCTTTCCTACAGCTGCAGGAAGCATTTTTTCTTGCTTGTACCAGGGAAAGGAAATCCAATTTCATGACATAAAGCCAGGAGTAGGATTTGGTCTTGGAGTGGAACACAGAATACTGGGATTCTAGAATCACAATAAGAATGAGAAAGTTCAAACAATGAACTTGTCTGTCTATCCAGAAATAAAATTGGCAGGAAGATCTCAAAGGGATTATGAAGTGGCTTTAAAGTACTATCTCCAATTACTCTGTTTATATGTGACACCTCTGAATTGGGTTAGACAATTCTGCAGAAAAAGTGTGTTATTTACAGTTCATAGATTTGACTTTTCCGTTTGACAAGCCAGTGGACTGGAGAAATTAATCTTGTTTCTAGAATGCACTTCCAGTCAAACTCAAGTTTGTTAATAAAGGTTACTATCATTCAGAACATCTTCCAACAACAAATGTGCACTATGCTCAACCCATTAAAAGAATCTCAGATTACAGTTGTACATTTTGAAAAAAGGTATTCATATTTTCCGTGCAAAAGGAAGACTAATTTGAAACTACATGAAAAAAACTGTCCAAGCTTTTCAGCTGTAACGTATTTTGAGAAGTAGACTCGAGATTTTGCTTTACAATGCTTTGGGAATATTTCCAGTGATTGAAGCATGAAATCAATGCCAGAATTCTATTCTTAAAGATAGTTATGGCTATTGTCCCACAAAAATGGATAGGAAAGACAAAACCATCTGCAAGGTTTGTGGTTTGGAAAAGATCCATGTTCCAATGGCAGACAATACACACTGTTTAACCTCAGAGTATAATATACTACTAACTATTATGTTCATCGACCTATTTGAACTTAGATATAATCTCTTACCAAAGAAATATATTTATAATGTAATGAAAACAATTCCAAACAATTACTGTTTATATAATTTGAAGGATGAAGAACATAATTTCTGTTTTCAGAAAAAGGGATTAACTTTTCAAAATGTAAATTTTCAGAGGAGTAGTCAAGATGTAGACTCATTAAGTATTTGACATGTGGAAAATATCTGTGTGACCTTAGCTATGTCACACAGCCATGTTCAAAGATGCTGTCCTCTGATATAACATTCCTCTAAGCAGCTGAACATTTAAAGAAATCATTGCTTCTCTTGTGCGCTTGAAACGCCTTGCACACATTGTGTACATATAGAAAGCACACTGTGTACTTTAAAAAGTATTTCAGCAAAGTCAGCGACAGAGTGTGAAGTACACAAACAGTTGTAAAGCATTGCTTCAGTGACAAGGTGTTACAAAGTATCTCTTTATCTAGATTTAGAAATATGGTATTAATTTTACATTGCAGCTGTTTGTTTCGCAGTAACACAAATCAATACAAAGGAGGTAGGGAAGAAAAAGAAGGTACTTTAGATTTGGCATATTTTCTTTCAAATTACAAAGAAGAACAATGCCTGTGAATTCTTTACTTCTAACAATCATACAAGCCTGGATTTCAACTGAAGATAAGGACTTTATTCCAAGACACCTCACCCACATTTTCTAGTGGACATATATCTCATTAACATAAGAGTAAATGTTCAAGAAAACAGTAAAATTAGTTTCCATTTAAATTGCTGCATGGATTACCTAATGTGACTCTTGCAACAAAAAGGCTAATCTAATCCTTTGATTTGTTTAGAGAGTTTTAAATACATTCCCTTGTATGAGAGTCTTGCTTTCCCCCTTCATTACATTTCTCTCAGACGATGCCAATCAGTTCATATATGCTGCAAACAAGGATGTCTCACTAAGACCAAGCATCCCACCCCACAAATGAAGCATTAAAATATCACATCTACTTGCCTCTTGGCAATTTCTGAGCTTTTCCAAGTAGGAGTGCAATATTTCCACAGAGAAGTAGGAAGACCAGCCTTGATACCATGCTGTCAAACCCAAAAGTGCACAGTGAAAGATGCTGAGGGGTGTCACACAAGGTAATGCAGCTGCAGCAAAGTGAACTGTTCTCTCTCTGTCACAGAGGCAGCACAACTTTGACAGGAGTTCAGTTTACACTGTGGGAGGAGACAAGGATGACATCACACCATTTCCCTGGAAAAGAGAAGAGAATTAAAATATATATATAGTATTATCAAGTCTCTTGCCTGAAACAGATTTGCTGATCCTGTTACAGGATATTCCATCTCCCAAATGTGTAGAATTCTAACCACACATAAAAACATGCATTCCTTGTTTGTTTGTTTGTTTTATAAATGGTAGCAATAATTCCACTACAAAAAAAATGAAGTTATCTGAGTGTCATAGAGTGGAAATTGGCTCCAAAACACACATCAAAGACAAAGAAAAGTAATACCAAGAAAGGAGAAATCAGCAAGTGCAGAAGAGACTTGGATATGAACTGAAGCAATATATTTTATTAATACAAGCATTTGTAAGTGGTAGATGAGAAAAAAAACATATTCTGCAAAGATATGGCATGCAATTAAAGATGAATAAAACCAAGTATAATCACTGGCTGCAATTCAAAACACAGATCTCACTCAGACTGCTGATTTGTAGCAGTTTATATCACATCTTTTAGGCTGCCTCTGCACCGCAGAAATAATCTAGTTTGGCACTACTTTAACTGCCATCCCTCAGTGCTATGGAATTCTGGGAACTGTAGTTTGTTTTTGCATCAAAGCTTTGCTCTGGTGCCACACAAACTACAATGCCCAGAATGTTATGGCACTGAGCTATGACAGTTAAAGTGGTGTCAAACTGGATTATTTCTGCAGTGCGGATGCACCCTTAATGTTGCTTCTTGATACATCTTAATTTCCTGTCCAAACACTCTACTGACTTTTTAAAAATATCTAAAAGAAAAGAGGCACATTTTCATTCTTGTGAGTGTCTTGCTTGACAAACTATGATGATAGATGTAGGTGTGTCTAATCCCCTATATCCCCAAGATTTGTTTCTAGATTGTTGCAATCCTTACATAAGCACCCTCTGTTACTCCTCCAGTGCCTCCTTAGTTGTTGTTTTTTATTGTCTCTGGAGCTACAATGTTAAGCTGGTAAACTATAATGGTTCTATTACTGTATTTATTTCCTCAGAGCAAGAGGCTGCTTTCTTCCTTAGAAAGTCTCCTCCAGTACCTCAGTTAATATAGAGAATGATGGGGTAGGGAAGGCAGGTGGTGATCTTGCTCCAAGGAAGCAAACTTAGGGCCAGAAAAGATGGATTGGGGCCATAGCAAATACATGTTGGAGCTCCAATCTGCCTTTAACCCGGCCCAAATAGGAGCGGAAAAGATCTGCTCCTATTTAGGCCAGGAAAGAGCCGCCTTTCCCGGCCTGCCACAGCTGCAAAACAGTTTCATGATGCTCCAGCAGCATTGTTACCAAGTATGGTTTTATAAAAATTTTTTGGGTGCCATGCGGTCTGAAGCCATGACCCCTGACTGACCCCACAGCAAGCTGCCATTAACCTAAGAGCGAACAGACCACGTAGACAGATGCCCTGACAAGGCCAGGTCTCAGGAAAAAGGTAGAATTAAACCTTTCAGAGGAAGTCTTTGGGAGTTGCAAAACCAGATTCACAGGGACCAGCATAGAGGAAGACACTAGATGTGGCTTCCTTCTTAATGAGCCAGTGATTAGCTCCGGCTCAGCCATCAAGGTATCTGCTCTCCTGAAAAGTGTCAGACCTCTTGCATTGTGTAACCATTGTGTAACTTTCGGCTTAGACAAAGCTCAAGCAATCAACGCCTTTGTCTCGCAGGCAGGCATCGCCTGAAGATAAGTTTAGGCCTATATAAGGTCCACGTTTTCAACCCTTCACTTGGCTTGTTGAGCATTCCGAGCCTGAGATTCCAAGAGCATCTTGCTCTGCTGAAATCACATGAGCAAACCCAAGCTCACTGTCACCGGGCCTCTAAATTAGCTTTGCCCGCCGGAACTCAGCTCTTAAGCCACCGCGGCCGCTCTTTCCTTTCCCCTTCCCATGGCCATGGTCCACTATCCATCCTACATCTCAAGGGTAGGCAACCTTTTTGAGCCGGGGGCCGGGTTGCTGTCCCTCAGACAACTGGGGGGCCGAAGCCAAAAAATAAATAATTAAATAATTTAAAAAAAAATTAAATATATAAATAAACCAGGACAAATGTAGGACAAAATTTTCCAATGGAAGACACTTTAAAAAAAATGGAGGACACGCGAAAAAATTTGCTGATTTTTTAAAAAAACGTTAATATAAATGCATGTTTCTGAGGCTTCTATAGACAATTGCCCCCCAAAGGCCCCGGCGGCAATCGGTGGCAGGACCAGGCTGGGGCCGGTCCCAAGGCCTCGCTGGGCCGCATCCGGCCCGCGGGCCGCAGGTTGCCTACCCCTGCTACATCTCATCCGGTTCCTTGGAGAAGACGTCTAAGGTAAATATTCCCAACAGTGCCTCTCTCTTCCTTCCTTTATTCCCCAAACTCACCCCTCCCTTGCTATAGCATTGAGTGTGTGTGTGTGTGTGATCCCTTTTGTTGTGTGGCTTTAATAAATGTTCATAGGCGGGATACAAACCGCCATATAGTACGTATTGTATACGTACTAGGGTTAAGAAGGGGCGGTGCTTCCGCACCCCCCTAACCCTAGTACGTATACAATACGTACAAGATGGCAGCGCCCCTTCCACATGGGTGCCGCCATCTTTACGTACTGGACGCATAGTGTCCAGACGTGTCACAGCGCCTATGACGTTGCAAATGCGCCAGCGGCGCCTCACAACGTCATCAGTGCGCCGCAAAAAGAAGCTCCGAAATGGAGCTTCTTTTTTGCTCCGCGCAGGAGCCGTGCGGTTTGGCTGCTGCAGCTCCCACACGGAGCAAATGGCGCCGGCGGGGGACCGCCGCAAAGCGGCGGTTTGTATCCCACCATAGTTTAATTGCACCTCATTGGCATTCAAGTCTCTTTCTCTTGGGGGGTGGACTAGACGACCTCTGGTATACACATAGGGACATGATCCTGTGCATGCGTTGTTAGGACACACCTCTCGTATTTGAACTAATTAAAATTCCCCTATTTCGATCCTTGCTAACAGCATGCAGCATGTAAATACCACACCACTGGAGCATCTTCAAGCCATCCATGTCTGGGTGGCCATCTGGTTTCTAGGCAGCTTCCAGACATCTTCAGTGTATGTGGTGTATAAATGCTGCACTCCAAAGATGCCTGGAAGCGGGCTTTAAAAGGGCGTCTGTTTTGGCCCATAAGCATAATGTCATTATAGCTTACTATTTTGCATTATGATTGTAGATTTTAAGCTCTCTAGCACCTTAGCACAACAAAATCAGGTTCCTCTGCTTGGAAAGGTCAACTCTTGAACACATACATACTAGGTCCACAACATGGTACAGAAATAATCCAGTTTGACACTGCTTTCACTGCCCTGGCTCAGTACGGGGGAATCCTGGGGATTGTAGCTTATTGTGACACCAGAGCTCTCTGACAGAGAAGGCTAAATATCTCACAAAACTACAGTTCCCAGAATTCCCTAGCATTGAGACAGGGCAGTTAAAGCAGTCTCAAATTGGATTATTTCTACAGTGTGTTTCGGACCAATGTCAAGAACATCTGGTTTGTTCCTATAGAACAATTAACTGAAGAATAATGTCACACCTTGGTTCAGAAGGACTGGGTGCTATACTTGGAGTTTAGCTGAACTCTGAAAGAAAAAAAAAAAACAACAGTTTACTTAAAATAATAGAATCATACAGTAGGAAGAGACTACAAGGTTCATCCAAACCAACCCCCTGCCATGCAGGAACTCTCAATCCAAGCATCCCAACAGATGGCCATCCTACCTGTCCAAAGAAGAAGACTCCACCACTCTCCAAGGGAGTGTGATCCACTGTCAAACAGCTCTTATTTAAACAAGGCTATCATATCACCTCTTAACCTTCTCTTCTTGGGGCTAAATATACTTAGCTCCCCATGTCTCTCCTCATAAAGCATGGTTTCCAGACTCTTCACCATTTTAGTCGCCCTCCTGTGGACATGCTCCAGCTTCTCAACATCTTTTTTTGAATAGTAGTGCCCAGAACTAAACACAGTATTCCAGGTGAGGCCTGACCAAGGCAGAATACAGTGGCACTCTTACTTCCCTTGATCTAGACACTATACTTCTATTGCAGCCTAGAATCACATTGGCCTTTTTAGCTGCTACATCACACTGTTGACTCATGATCAACCTGTGGCCTACTAGGACTCCTAGATCCCTTTCACATGTAGTCCCGTTCAGTCATGGTGTCCCCCATCCTATATCTATATGTTTCATTTTTCATTTTTTATTTTTTTGCTCCTGTGTTGAAATTCATTTTGTTAGCTTTGGCCCAGCTTTCAAATCAATTAAGGTAATTTTGAATTTTGATCCTGTTTTGGGGGGAATTAGCTATTCCTCCTAATTTGGTGTCATCTGAATATTTGATAAGCATGCTCCTAATAATAATAATAATAATAATAATAATATATTTATTATTTATATCCCGCCTTTTCCCTTCTGGGGTATCGAGGCGGGTAACAACAGAGTTTAAAAGTACAATATAATAAACAACAAAATCCCCCACCCCCATCCCACCCTTCCTAAGATACAAATTTATTAAAATAAAATCGTAGATATTTGCAAACATCACAATAATACCGGAATATGTTGTTCATATTCTTTCATCTAAGTCATTGATAAAGATGTTGAATAGCACTGGGCCCAGGACAGAACCCTGTGGGACTGCACTGGTCACTTCTCTCCAGGATGAAGAGGAGCCATTGCTGAGAATCCTTTGGGTTTGGCTTGTAAACCAATTACAAATCCATTAAACAGTTGCATTTTCTAATCCACATTTTACTAGCTTATTTACAAGAATATCATGAGGAGCCTTGCCAAATGGTTTACTTAAAATTCATTGCACTGTACAGCTGCAATCCTATGAATACTCATATGCGTACTCATACTCATATGAGAGCTGGTACTTACACAGGAGTGAATACATACTGGTACTGATGCAGGACAATAGCCCTGGGCTGGGATAGGCTGGGATAGATGCTGATCTGGTGGTCTTGCACTGATCCCTTTCTAAAGGGGTCTTAAATCTGTCCAAAAAGGCTGGCCATTTGCTGCAGAGTTTTCAGGAATCTCCGCAGTGACATCCAGCAGATCAAATGGCCCCCTGTGCCCCATACCTGCCACCACTGTCAAGCCCATCCTGAAGGCCCCTGCCATAGCCTCTGATATGGGAAGGAGGCATCTGGCCACATTGGTGTAGCTAGGTGCCCTATTTCTACCCTTACAGACCATAGCGGGGGGATTCAGGAGCAAAAGCAGTGGCAGTTATGTGCAACTCAGCAGCACTGGGTCCATGAAATGACATCGGGTGGGCATGCAAATTTGGCTCATGGTATCCTGTCCAGATGCTCAGGCCCAAAGTTAACAGAGTTGAAATAATTCAATGATTTTTTTTTGTCACAAATTCAAATAATTAAATTTTGATAGGCATTCCCTGGGTATGTGAGAATATCTTCTTGATATTCTGCATACTTTGCATCTTTCAGTTATAATGATGAACAGTAATAACCCCCCTTCTATTGCTTCATTATGCATCTGGTTTATTCTGCCCTATGTTTCATTCTAGAACTCTGGGCTAACTAAGGGCCTGAACAGACAGGTCAGAAGCTGTGCCAAAGCTGCTCTCTAGTCCTTAGGACTGGAGTGTGGCTTTGGCATGGCTTCCAGCCTCTTAGTATTTAAACAGCATACATCCAAAGTGACGCGAAGCAGCTGTATTTTGGCCTGTCTGTCCAGGCCCTAAAAGAATTTTAGTATTAGAGCATGTGAAGTTTACCACAGTTCTCTATTCCTTCAGTTCATTTGTATATTTTCTCCTCCTTTGTTGACAATATCATGCACATATATATGAAGCACTGCCAAAAATTTGTGAACCTATATGTATGATTGCTTTATGATTTTTGGTGCAGAATTTTACTGACATATAAATGAACTCCTGAATTTCAGAATTTCAAAAAAGTCTCTCATCTAAATTCTAGGTTCCCAGCCTGCCCACAACACATTCCAAAGCTCCCTCTCACCATTTCATATGGTCACCAACCCACCTTGGTCTTAGGCAATATCTTCCCTCCTGCCTTTGTCCCTCAACAGCCATTGTTAAAGCTGAACCTTTCACCTCATCACCATACCCACCCATTTTACATTCCCATGGCTAGTCATACAGTATAATTATAATAGTCTTTCCTGGGCATTGTTTCACTCCATGCATCTGAGGAAGTACATGCAATCTATGAAAGCTTATGCTAAAATTTCTTATGCACAGTTAGTCCCTTTGAATACTAGATAAAAACATGAATGATCTATAACTGTCTTTTCTTAAGGCTGTATCACATGAGCCCCTCTGTGTGTCTCTCTACAAATGGCATGTAATTGAGATTGCAGTCATGTATCATTTTGCCAGTTGCCTAATTTACAAGAGCAACAAATGTAACATTTGCATTTTTGGATTGGTTCGCAAAGGAAAAAAAAGTCTTGCCCTTTGCAACATTTCCCCTTTGCTATGAAAGGGAAAGGGAACAAGCTGTCAGCCACGTTCTGTCTGTCTGTCTGTCTGTCTATCTATCTATCTATCTATCTATCTATCTATCTATCTATCTGCCTCAAGAAAAAACAAAACAAAACATGCACATATTTTGTCAAAATTAATTTTAAAAAAATAAAAAAGAGAGGAAAGTGCCTGATGGGAGCTCCGTTCATGCCCTGCCTTTGACCTGACCTGAACTGACCCTTTTCCTCCTGCTACGTTCTCTTCAGAAGAGCTTTGCCATTGTCTTCCACTGAGGTTGAGAGAGAGTGACCTGTCAGTTCCAACTGACCCATGGAATCAATTGGGAATAAAAGGGAAATGCAGCGCAGGCATTCTGACTGTAGCATCTGCATATAACACAAATAATAATAATAATAACAATAATTCAGGAGCAAGAGGAAATGAAAGTAGCACAAGCAAGCACACAGACATGTCACCCAAAAAATCATGCACATAAATTATCAGAAATAAAAGAGGCTGCTTCTGCTGCAGCTGGATTTCCCTGCATCCCCCGGCTTAGCTCCACAGCCCTATTTCCCTGGGCAATCCTCCTCCTCCTCTTTCCTTCTGACCCTCCTCTCCCAAGCTGCCCTGGCTCCTTCATCCTCCTCCTCCTCCTGCTCTGTTAGAGAATGCCCTCCATGGCTCCCTTCTTCCCAGGGCTCCTTCCTCCTCCTCCTCCTCCTCCATCATCACTTTCTCCACTCCCCCCTCCCTCTTACAGCCCTTTGCAGCCCAAAAGTCACACTTCCCCTTTTGCCTCCTCTCAGCCTCCAGTCCTTCGGCTCTTTCCTCCTCCTCCTCTTCCTCCCCCTCCCCTCAAATGAGGGGAGGGAATGCTCTGACCTCTGCCCGCCCTCCAATCCTAATCCCTCCCTGAATTTGCCCCGAACATGATCGAGGGCAAGTTCATATTTCGCGGAACCTGGGTCTTTGGGGAAAAGACGGATTTTAGCCCGATTCTGGATACCCCGGGGTAAGGGGCATTTCTTTGTGCAAGCTTCGACATGGATTGTGACAGAATCGGGCCCAATATGAACTTCATGTGCAAATTGCAAATCTGGAACCGGGTTAAATGGTAGTCTGAATGGCCCCATAGTTGTCCACTTTTCATAGAAGGGAGAGAGGTTCTAGGTAAACACTAATTCTCTTCTGCTCCCATATTGTCTGACAATTTTTTTACTATAATGCAAAACAAAGGACAACTTGACTTTTTCCATTTATGTTTCCTCTTTTATTTTTAGTAACCTTGGTTAAAGACAAAGAGATTTTAAAAGGATATTACTTACTTTTGAAGGAATTATTTTGAAGAGTGGATTCATGATTAAATACTTTTATTTTATTTTTTCACCTTCCCTCATAGACACTTACAGAACAAGCAAAAAAACCCACACATTTTCAAAGGCAAGAAAACTGAATGCCTGTGGAAAAATCCTATTTTGAGAGACAGACTGATCAAATAGTGAGAATACTTCAAAGTAGTAGCCATGTTAATCTCTTGCAAGATAAAAAGGGGGAAGGAATGGGGAGGAAAAAAGGAATGTGGCAGAACATTTAAGGCTAACTGGTATTTATTTTAGCAAATGCTGTCACTTTCCTATTTTTGCCCTTTCCCTTCCTCCTTTTTATGGTATCTACAAGAGCCAGCACATTTTTTGAACACTGGACTACAACTCTGGAGATGAGGGTTAAAATCCCCACTTGGCCATGGAAAACCACGGGCTGACCTTGGGTAGGTCACACTCTCTCAGTCTCAGGAGGAGGCAAAAGTAAACCACCTCTAAACAAATCTTGCCAAGAAAACCTCCTTAGGGTCTCTATAAGTCAGAAACAATTTGAAGACACTTAACAATAATCAGACTTAAGGGATACTTGGTGGTCTTTGCCATGTGATTATTTATTAGTAGGTATGCATATTTTCAACACTGACATCTGGATTTGTATTTCTAAAGCAGTTCTATTACTGACAGAAGATGTTTTAACATCTTCTAATAATCTTGTCAATTTAGAACCTGAAAGGGGATGACAATAGATGCAGTGCCTATATGAATCAGCTGGAACACAGGGACCTTAATATGTGGCAGCAGGCTCACTTATTTCTATCCCAAGAGCCTAGGTATTCAGATTAACTTCTTCACATTGGCCCATGGATAAAAGAGACTTCTGGTCCACATTCTGGTCCACTGATGTCAAGTGAAGAGCTAGATGTCACAACCAAACTGAGCTTGGAATAGAGCTTTGATTGAATGATCCTAAACGTTAGAAAGTGGGAGGCTAATTTGTTTAGCAATTTGTTCCTAATAATTGCCTTTAATTGATTGATTATCATTAACAAATTTGTTATTTAAAATATTAGTTTCTAGAACAGTTAATGAGATTTATAATGAATGGCATGGGGTTGTCACCATTGATTCCTAGGGACAGATTTTGTTATTGGTTACTTCAGATGTATTATTTTTGATATTTTATGGTTTGGCAGCACAGCCAGATGCGTGTTTGTTTCACTCCCTTGTTATCTTCTTCTTTTTAGCCTTGTGAGCAATATAATTCAAGAAGAGTGTTGTCAACCAACTGATTACTTTTCTCATTGGAAAAAACTTGAATGACAATGGTTTCTAAACTAACAATAAAAAAGAGATAACAAGGTGGGGCATGATAAAGATAACCCTGCGAGTTAGCATATCTCAGTACTTGGAGGAGTTACATTCTTGGTGGTGATGTTGAAGCGACCACTGCTTGCTCTAAAATCTTTGCTGCTGAAACAACAAATCAGGCACCTTGTTACAGAGAGGCACTTACTATAAATCTTTCTGTTTATGTTTTTATATTTTTATTTCTAGCAGGTTGAAATATTGCCATAATGACAGAATTACCCAGATGCAGATGAGGAGAAGAGGAGGAGGAGGATTAAGAAGAAATTAGAAAAGTTTGGCCCACTTTGCCATGGAAACCCACAACCTTGGGCAAATTACATTCTCTCAGCCTCAGAGGAAGGCAAGGGCAAACCTCGTCTGAACAAATCTTGCCAAGAAAATCCTGTGATAGGTTTGCCTTAGGGTCACCATTAGTCAGAAATGACTGGAAGGCATACAAGAACAACAAGAAAACACTGTCTTTGACTGAGATATGTATGTCAACTCTTGCTGGTAACTCTAAACTTTGATTGCTGGTGACATTAACAGCTTTCCTGATTAATCCAAATTGAAGTCTATCTGCACAAAAGTTTGCCTATCAAAGAAATCATTTGGTCAGGATGTGCTCTGCATACTTTTTACTAGATGTGATTGCTAATACAGTAAGAGTCAAACTCATTTTATCTGTGAAACTCATTAATTTTATGAATATAATATGTTGTAAATTTGTAGAGAATCTTTAATATTTTAATATTTTTAGTATTTTAATATTAAGATATATTTTGAAAAATGTATCATTTTACTATTTTTCTTTATACTGAGCACAGGCATTAGGGTGCACATTACAGGAGGACTAAACAGTTTGTTTTACATACAGTACTATCAATATGGTCTCTATTTGGGCTCAACATAGAAAAGCTTCAGCTTAAAATATACTATCCATTTTACTCCAGAAATCAATATTAGAATATTATAATTTAGCAAATTTTGAAATGGAACCTGAAGCAAGTGAGCAGTGGCTTCATGAAGAGATCATTTATTTGCCTCCAACGATTAATCCTGAATCCTTAAATAATGTTTTTTTAAAAAGCTAAGGTAAAAGATGATGTAGTAGAAGTAGGAAACTTATCTCTATATTCCTGCAATGAAAGTGCTACAAAGTGGCCCATTAACCCAGGTCTAGCTTAAGCAAATGTTCTTCACAAGGTGGCAAAATTTTGCTATATTGTATGTAAATTACGCCCCCAATTGGTTGTTGATGAAAGCTGAAATGTTTACAGCTGATCTGAAATTGTATCTGAAATTGTATAGACATTTTTTTAAAATAATTGTACTGTGTAATTGTTATACTGTCAATTTTTGTATTGGTCTATGCCCGAATAAATTTTTTTACTAAGCTATTACTGGGAGATTAGTTGGATTGGTAGAGTTTGGAATTTTGACTGTAGATCCTCAGACAAGTTTTTCTGTCCAAGCAAAGAAGAATAGTGCTGGACTGGAAGATCATCAAGATAAGAATAAGCCAGAAGCAGTCAAGTCATCCATAAACTCAGTAACCAAGCAACTAAATGATATTATGGAGGACTGGAACATGAATTCTGAAACTTATCCTCAAATCCGTAATAATGAACAAGGTTCCAGTACTGATAATGCATCCTCTTAGGAGATTATCACATATGTTTTTCTCCTGAGCTGGGCACAGGTGTACACTGCTTAAAAACGGATGTTTTTGCATGCTTCTGTAGCCAGCTTAGAAACATTTCATACCCAATCCAGACTTCTCTTGTACTTTGCAAAGAACAGGAAAGTCCCGTTCTTTGTGAAGTCCAGCTTGGGTATGTGATGCCTCCAAGCTGGGCACAGAGGTATGCAAAAACATCAGTTTTTAAGCAGTTTATGCCCATGCCCAGCCCATGCCCAGCTCAGGAGCAAAACGTGTACAATAATCTCCTTAGTCTTAATTCTTCTGACCCAAGATTCCAGATAATAAATCAGTATCCAAATAAGGACTCAGATGCTATTCCTCCCTCCAAATAAGGGAATGAAATAATATTCTACCAAATATTGCATCACAAAGCTCCAATAGGTTTGTAAGTGAAGCTTTGGATATCTCAAGCAGGCTCTCCACCTACTCCATTCACAAACACAGATTGAGGGAAATGGCAGAGGGCAAAGAAAAAGTAACTTATAATTTTTTTAAAAAAAGACTATGAGTATAAGATCTGTTCCTAATTATGTTCATCACAGGAAGAGATATTTAGATAACCATGCAAGTGTGTATACATAACTGTCCAGTGAGGAAATTAGGTGGAACAATGATATCCTCAAAATAACATTTAGCATTTCGTAATGGCAGACTAAAAACCATTGATGAAATAACTTTAGATTTAGAGTCATTAAAAGCTAGTTGGTTTAATCCCCATCAGACAATTACTTTTATAGACAAATTAAAGTAAATAGGAGGACCACCTAGATCACTTACCTTATTTAAGGCTGATGTGTCCCCCCCCCCCCCAAAGCACCAAAGGGCTAAGATCTTTAATTTACAACTGTTTGATTGACCAATTGGTTAAAATATATAAAAATACATAAAATTTACAGAGACCAAGTAGGAATTTTTTTTTTGCCAGTTATGGGAGCAGTGGGGGAAGAAAGGAAAAAGAAAAATTGGTTCAAAATTAATAAGAAAATAGGAAAAAATAGGATTTAAGGTTGGACTGATATTGGAGGTATTTATTAAATATGATAAATTTAGAAAATAATAAGGAAATAAGGAAATAATAAGAAATACAGAAATTTGATAACTTATTTAGTTGCACCAACAAGATTGGTTCTAGCAAGAAAATGGAAAACCAATAAAATTCCTACATGTATGGACTGGCTTGAAAAAGAAATGGAAATGGCTTACATGGACAAATTGACTACCCTGATGAAAGAAAAAAAATTGGAAGGATTTACAAAAAAATTGGAAACCATTTATACACTATATTAAAACAATCAAAAGGGGGGAATTAGTGTCATGGATTCGATAGTAGGCAACTGGATTCTATTTTCTCTGTGTTTCTTTTGTATATGTCTTTATGTGTGTGTGCATGTGTCTGTAGTGTATTTTTCTTTTTGTTGTTGTTATAAAAAAGTAAATGGGGAATGTGGACTAATATTAATACTATGATAGTAGTTAGATTAGAAAAGGACTTATATGAGTAAAGGGGGAGGTAATATTATTATTTAAGAAACCAAATAGAGACCAAAGGAAGTGGTTTAAAAAAAAAAAGGGGGGGGATATTTATGTGTTGTTAACATGTGTATACATTTATGTGTTAAATTTTGAATAAAAATATTAATTTAAAATAAAAAAGAATATGTTGACCCTATTTTTTCTTATTTATTTCTGGAGCTCTTGTGTACCACAAGTGGAACATTTCAAACAAAGGCGGGTTATAGACCGCCCATTTGGGGCTGTCTGCACCCGTCCCTTTCCCCGGGTATCGGGGCCTCAGTGGCAGAGCGCAGCAGCCCTGAGGCCCCGATCCGCTGCTTTTCAGGCTGCGGGGAAGCAGCAAAACGCCGCTTCCCCACAGCCTGAAAAGGGGTGTCCCTGGGGCTTCAAGCCCCAAGGACACCCCGCGGCGGCGGGGGAGGAGAAGAGAACCCCTTTCTCTTTTAGTCTGCTGGGTGCACGCTGTCTGAAGGCTGCGCCCGCGGACATAACCAGGAAGGAGCTCCGAAATGGAGCTCCTTCCTGCTCCGTGTTCAGGGCGCACTACGCGCCCTGGCGCGGAGCAAGGATGTCACGTCCGCGCCGCCCGTCTAGAGGCTGGTCGGCCGTGACGTCCTCACGGCGGTGGCCGTATGGAAGGGCCGCTGCCGTTTAGTGCGTGCTCATCATGCACTAAAGTGCCGGTCTGTAACCGCCAAAGTGACTGTTTGTGGGAAAGGTGCTCTCACTGGAGCAGATGGATTGTAACAGATACAGTGTACCCCGGTACGAATTACCCAGCTTACGAATTTTCGGGATACGAAAAAATCCCATAGGGATTTATTGTTTCGGCTTACGAGGTTTTTTCGGGTTCGAAAAAACCTCGGCGCTATTTCGCCACCGAGGGCGCAGAGAGCTATTTTTTTCCATTAGCGCCTATGGCAATCAGGTTACGAAGGTTTTTCGTTACGAAATTAGCCGCGGAACGAATTAATTTCGTAACCGAGGTACCACTGTAGAACAACAATCTATGAAGATGAGCAGTACAGAAAGAATGGAAAAGGGTCTAAACTCATGCTTTTTTAGAGGAAAAAACTTTTTCTTATGTTATTGCTATAACTTCCAAGAACTGAATGAGAAGGTACATGAGAGCTACATGAGCCTGCATCTGGAAAGTGGAGACTGGCTTCCCATTAAAGGAATGGGTTCATAGTGTATATATTTAATTCCACTAGAGAAAGTGCAATCTCCACTGGATATGGTCCCCAAGGTCATTTTTGTGGCCCCAGGGCCCCTCGCACCCTGCCAAATATTTTGCTTCCAAAATTTGATGGAGGCAATTTTATCACCTCTGCTCTATAACATGTATGCTGGAAAGGCATACTTATCTAATCTGCAGCTGGGCTCAGTTGCTTGAATTATGCATTTTTATTTCTTCCCTCAGTACGTGTGACACAATTCAAGACTGGGTTATTATCTGTTTTTATTTAATAACATGTATGGACGTATTGCTTGGTGGCATGCAAAACTATCCAGAACAGCTGTATCTGTTACATGATTATAGACAGATACAAACTTCTCTCCAAGCTCTGTTCAGGGACACTGCCTGGACTTTTGTCTTTCAAACTTAACTACAGCAAGCAGAATAAAAACAATTAGATCACATATTCCGTATTTTATACCCATACATATACATACTGTATTTTAATCCATATTTAATCTTATTTAATCACATACTGTATAGTATATTTCACTCAGTTTGTGTACCAGTTGTGGAATCTGCTGATCCTGATATCGCATAAGTTTTCCTCATCCAATTTGTTTCCATTTTTCATGTCTGATGGCCATGATGTGTACCAGCTGGCTGCCACTGATCCTCCAAAATGGACTTGACTGTACTTCCTGTTCTATGTATATGACAAATTCCATATGTTGTGGTTCTTTGTGATTTAAATACACATTAAATAGTATGAGACTTCTTGAGTATGTGACTTGTTTATTGGACTTCTTATCTTTCCCATAAATCTGTCACAGGATGTGCTGAAAGGTTTCAGGAAAATGTAGATGCCAAAGAACATTGTTTCAGATCTGCTACCAAAAAACAAGACAAAACCCTTTAAAATGTTCACAATAGAAACCATAAATCAATATTTCTAATATTGCTTTTCCAAGCAATTGCATAGCAACATTCAGTACTCATTTAAAAATCAGTTGATTTATTTGACTTCCCTAATAATATGTTGATGGTTACCGAGGAAGGTCTGTTACTAGGGAAAGCTCCTCCTTAACATCACTGTCCAGGCTTTTATTATGCAAAGATGTTATTCCTTAACAATGAACCAGAGAAAAAAAGCATTACATATATGTTAGAACTCTTATATAAATGTTTTCCTTACTAGAACAAATAGCAATATGGGAGAGGAGAGTACAGTACTTTGTAGTGGGAAGGGATGGAGAAGGTTAGACATTACCTCTCCAACAATATGGTCCCATTGGGTTTACATCTCACTTATTGCTGCTCTTAATAGCTATGAAGAGATGAGAGATCCAGTTTCAAGCCTAAATCCAATTGTTGATCTGACTAAAGTTGATTCCATTGATCAATGAGAATTTGGCACAATTTGTATTAAGTCTCCCTATCTGGAATTCCAAAATCCTCCAAAAATCAAAGCTTTTTTCATGGGTGGCTGAGATAGTAACATCTTTGCTTTTTGATGATTCAGTGTACACAAACTTTGTTTCACATACAATGTTACCAAAAATGTTGTATAAAATCACCTTTAGGCTATGTGTAACTATAGGGAATATATGAAACATAAAAGAATTTTGTACTTAGACTTGGGTCCCAGCTCCAAGATATCTTGGATATCTTGGATATACAGTGTGATGCGGCAGCTAAAAAGGCCAATGCAATTTTAGGCTGCATCAATAAAAGTATAGTGTCTAGATCAAGAGAAGTAATAGTGCCACTGTATTCTGCTTTGGTCAGGCCCCACCTAGAATACTGTGTCCAGTTCTGGGCGCCACAATTCAGAAAGGACATTGAGAAACTGGAGCGTGTCCAAAGGAGGGTGACAAAAAGGCTGAAGGGTCTGGAAACCATGCCCTATGAGGAACGACTTAGGGAGCTGGGGATGTTAAGCCTGGAGAAAAGAAGGTTAAGAGGTGATATGATAGCCCTGTTTAAATATTTGAAGGGATGTCATATTGAGGAGGGAACAAGCTTGTTTTCTGCTGCTCCAGAGAACAGGACCCGGAACAATGGATGCAAGCTACAGGAAAAGAGATTCCACGTGAACATTAGGAGGAACTTCCTGACAGTAAGGGCTGTTTGACAATGGACCACACTCCCCCGTAGTGTAGTGGAGTCTCCTTCCTTGGAGGTCTTTAAACAGAGGCTGGATGGCCATCTGTTGGGGATGCTTTGATTTGGATTTCCTGCATGGCAGGGGGTTGGACTGGATGGCCCTAGTGGTCTCTTCCAACTCTATGATTCTATGATTCTATGATCTCATTATGCATGTATATGTAAATACTGGTATTCCAAAATCCAAATTCTAAAACACTTCTGGTAAGGGATACCTGGACTGTTCCTCAGTTCTTATATAAATTGCAGTGAGTCAGTGGGTCTGCTGTAGTTAGATTCCCAATTGGATTAGGCTATGTATGCTTCCACAGGTTTGGGTCTTATCTCACCAAGAATTTTAGCAAGGACTGCTTTGGGAAATGGATCAATACAGAGGTCCCTGGCATTATTTTGCAAATTTAGGGGGAAAGCATTTCAAAATAATATTGAAATACATATTATAATGAATGTTTAAATAACACTTTATGGTGGGATTCGGACTGCCCAAAAAGGGCAGTCTCCCGCCGCCCTGGTTTGCTCCGCAAGGGAGCCGCAGCGGCACAGTGTGGCTCTGTCCCGGAACAAAAAGAACCCGCAAAAAGCGGGTTCTTCTTGTTGTGCCTTTATGATTCCACAATGCACCAATGGCACACTTGCGGCGTCACAAAGGCGCCAGGATGTGTGGACGCTCAGCATCCATTGCGTCAAAATGGCGGGGCCCATGTGTACAGGGCGCCACCATTTTTACGCCCCCGTCATGTGCGAGGGGTGAGGCCAATATGGTCGGTGCGTCCTCGGCCAACCCCTATGACGTGATGGGGGCGCCGCAAAGGCCCATATAAATTGGGCCTAAGTTAGATAGATACCCAGATGGAGGAGGAGAGAAGTGTGTGTGTGTGTGTGTGTGTGTGTGTGTGTGTGTGTGTGTGTGAAAGAGAGGGGGGTACATTTAAACTGCAGTATTCAAAGAAGTAAAAAATCTGGTAAATAGCTATATTCTGACAATGATGATAAAAACAAGTCAATTAAGTCATTAAAGTCAGTCTAAAATCTTAAAAAATAAAAATTAATATAGTACAGTATAGTATAGTGAAAATTCTTATAGAGCAAAAATGCCTCTTCTCCTGGCTGTTAGTAAGGAAGAAAATTCTATAAGAATTTATAGTTATTGCTTTTGTCTGGAAGAATGAACTAGAAAACACAAGAACTTCATTGGCCACTGAAGAAGACTGCAGATCAAAACACATCTGGCCTCTACTTGAATAAATTTTTATTTAATTGATTTAATATAACATTTAATATTTGTTGTATACACACACACACACACACACATACACACACATATTATATTTACAGTCTGCCCTCCAGATTTGCAGAGGTTAGGGGCACAAGTCCCCATGAATGTGGAAAAACGATGGATATGTGGGGCAAGGTGGGAGGGGCATGTGCACACACACACTCCTCTCTCCCCCCAGTGCTTACTGAGTTGGTGTGGAAAAAATCCATGAGGAATATTGGAGAACGTTGTTTCCCTATTGCTACCTTTGCCTTGCAAGAGAATTCTGACTTTAAAACATCTAGACGTGAGGAGCTCTGAGACAATTTGAAATTCCAGATTGATAATCTGCCAATACATCCTGGCAAAACCTATTCTTTTTCAGCTATCTAGCATATTCAGACTTTCTCATGCTGTGAACTAGAACCAAAGCCATCTTTAGCCATGGGTTGTGAGCATGTTCTGTAACAGTGAAATGCTATAACATAGATGGAGGAAATGCCTAGTTATTACGCATTATAGTATGATTTGGAGGTACATTATATAGCATTCTAGCTACAGATAAGCAAGGCTTCTCTAGTCAGTGCCTGTGAACTCTTTATACCCTGCCTTGAATTCCTTATGGAAAGAAAACAGGATAGAAAATAATAATGCACTCCCTATGGGTTATTGTCATTTTCTTCACAACAATCTAAACATGAGTCACATACACCAGTGCTTCTGAGGCTATCAGGGGACCAGTGTCTAGTGTGCCAGGGACCAGTACCATTTTTGTGCCCCCTGACTACAACTTGTATTTTTCTTTCCTAGAAACTCAGCATGGACCACCAGCCAATGGTTTATGAACTAGCATGGGTCCATGCACTAACACGTTGGGTAGATCTGGCATATGTATATTGTTTTGAGATAAAGTAACCTTGAAGATTTTTCCAGCCAAGACATTCATTATGTAATTACTTTGCCTCTTTCACAGAATTTTAAATGAGGTCTTCTATTTGTAAATCTCCCATTTCCCCACCAATTCTTCCATCACTTTTCTTACCAGAAAGAAAAAATTAGTAGTGCCAGGACCAGTCCATCTGGAACTGTCCTAAAAGGTAGTCTCACAATGCTGATTGTATGAAAGATGGGATTGTCAGAAGTACTGACAGTGAATTTGATACTGAGCTTTAAAGAAAGAATGAAATGTTTATGATGAGTAATTTTACAGAGCTCAAGTCTTGATTTCAATCCAGTTTTTTATACCAGTTGGAATGGTTTTGCATTGTGAACTTTTGTACATCTTGTCATCAGATCCTGATGCTTCATCACACACTTTCCCTGATGATCCCAATGGATTACCATTCTTCACCTTCTTGGCATCTTAATTTCTCCTAATGGTTTGTTTATCCACCGTTATTCGCATTATATTTTCTATGAAATTACCATTTACCTCTTTATAGTGCTGTTATTCACATTATTTCTTATTAGTCATTACATTAAGAATGTAAGTAGGCTTCCCCCTCTTTTGTCCAAGAAGCTGTTTCCCCACCAGATACCCATTTATAGTATCACAGCACTGTAAAAGACCTTAAGATCTTCTACTCATCTTCTGTACTGAAGCAGAAGGTATTGATAATGATCTCCCTCTGAATAATCTTTTCTTTAGTTCTCTCTGAGCAGTGTTGATATTATTCTTAGTCTCCATTTAAGATAGGCTTTGAAACCAGAATGCTGTCAGAACTAGGTTGTACAAAGGAAAAGCTATTACTCCTATATTACTATTTAAATAAGCCCATCATGCATATTAATATTTCAAACACAGCTGAAGATGATCTGACATATAGATTACTCCTGACTGCAATATAGGCAAGTAGATTTGACCAGTATTACTAACACTAAGTATGTCAATTGATCAGTAATTCCAGATCATTTATATACCAAGCTACATAAAAGTTTGGCAGGGTGATAAGGTGCTCATTTTACAAAACAGAAGGCATTCATGGATAGAGAAATATGTATTTAAATACCATGTGTAAATAAGGAGATATTGTAATGATACTACATAGATAACAACAATATGTAATTTACTATTCACTTCCTTGTTATTGTGAAAGTTTAACATCTTTGGAAACTTGCCGCTGTGGAAAATGAACATAAAAGAAAAATGAAGTCTCCCTGGAGGTATGCAATAAAATCATCAATGTTGTCCATTTAAGTAGGAAACCCTGTCGAGTGCTGGAAACAGCTAGAAACCTGGGTGTGGATGCCCCAACCATGCAGGATAGTGAGTCACTTCAGCATTTGGGAAGGCTGCAGATTTCATCATTTCAATTCTTAAATAAGAACTTGGACAAATTTATACATTCTTCATGAATGTAACAGAAAGAACTTGAGATTTTTTTTAAACACAAATACATGGAGAAAGCAAAGCTGACAGTTGATCTGTCTCTGTTCAGCACACGACGCCCTATCACTAAAGACACTAGTGACACAGACACAGAAGAGAAAAATGGTTTCTGGAAGTACTGAGTATCATTCCTTTTGTTCTGATGGTACCTGCATGATTTGCAGCTAGTTTCTTTTTTGAAATATGCTGGGTTTCCCATTCTCGCTTGTGTTCCTTCTCCTTCACCACACATCAAATCATGTGTCACATCCAAAATCATGCAATAGTTCAGAAACTGATTTTCATCCATTGAGCTTTTGTTACAGGCCAGGCATTTTTGGTTGCCAACTTTGAAGCTTGGGATAGACTAATAAAAGTAAATATTGTAATGTAGTATAACCTATAGAGTATAGCATATAAGTTATACAGTGGACCCTTGTTATACACTGGGGTTTGGTTGCAAGATCCCCAGTGTATAACAAAATCTGTGGATGCTCAAGTCTCATTAAATATGAAGGCCTGTTACAGACTGCCAAAATAAAGCTGCTTCGGGTCTCTTTGAAGGTATGCTATTTAAATGATGCATGGATCCTAAGAGTCCGGAGGTCGCACCAAAGCCACACTCCATTCCTAAGCACTGGAGTGCAGCTTTGGTGCAGCTTCCGGATTCTTAGGATGCATGCATCATTTAAACAGCATACCTCCAAAGAGACCCGAAGCAGCTTTATTTTGGCAGTCTGTAACAGGCAAATGACATAGCAAAATGGTGTCCCTTATAAAAAATGGAAAATCAAGGTTTGATATTTGAAATTTATACTTTTTTGGAACATTTTCAATCCGTGGATGCTTGAATCCGTGTATAAGAAGGGCCAACTGTTATAAATGAATCTAGATATATCAGGGTGTGTTAATGTATCTCTGAGAAATTGGTGGAAAGCTAAATTTGAGAAAACACCCATTTAAATGTCAGCAAAGTATGATTAAGAATAACCTCACACTATGAATATGCACAGATATGTCCTGTAATAACTTTTAGTGGATATAATGTGCTCATCATATATTCATTACATTACAGTGCAATGTAATGTAATGCAATAAAAGCAAGTGCCCAGACATGGATAGGTTTGTGTTTATTCCACAGAGGAAAGTATGTGTTTTTATATCTATAACTGCATATAATAGCCTTTAAAAATTTCCAAAGGACTTGTTCATTTCCATCACCTGGTGCTATAGCTCATGGTATCACCACCCCAACACTGACCTTCTCCCATACCACACCATACTAATGTTACTCATAAATCATAATTCCCATAAATCACTCAATGTAATGGTAATAGTTGTGACATTTTGTAACTAGCAAAATCAGTATTATATTTTAATCTACAATATCATAGGCACAGCCTAAATGTATTTACATCTACATAGTTTGGTGTAACTAAAGTGAAAATTTGGTAAGATTTGATGTTTTTAAAGAAAAAATTACCTACATATGTGGTTGCAGTGCCCAATTGTCCAACAATTCTGGACATAGATTGTTCAATTGATGTCAGACGTCGCTAAGCAAAAGGTTCAACCCGGAATTGCTTCTCTTGTCAATATTTCAATTTGACAATAAATTTCTCCATCATAAAGAAATTTCAATTGCTATAGCTAGATTAATCATTGCCAAAAACTGGAAAACAGGTCATCTGTCCATGGATCAATGGTGGACAAAGTTCTGGGAAGGATGGTTAATGGAGAAGCTTGCAGATGATGCCAGGAGAACCTCTGAGGCAAGGAACTGCAACCAGTTCAAGGAAAAGTGGTTACCTCTTATAGAATATGTTAACTCCAATTCTCATGCTCATGTTCCACCACAGCACCATGGGAGAGTTTGGTTTGGAGTTTTTAATGAGATCTCAGTTCTGTAAATCTGTATTTTAGCTTATGTTCTTAAAGTAGAATAGTGATGTAATTGTGTTTTACCTTTTATAAACTAGAAAAAAGGAAAAAATTAAAAGATTTTTTAAAAAATTAAAAAATGAAAATGAAAAATAATTAACATTTAAAATTCCATTAAAAAAAACACCTGTGGCCTTTCTTTTCTCCTTCCACTGAGATGGACCCAGCTGATGTAATCTCTTCAGCATCAAAAGCAAACAACACAGCCTGGTTTTGCCAAAAGGCAAATGTTTATGGGGCAGTAGTGACACCCTCCCTTAGAGTAGTGTGATCCACATACCATGCACCCCCTAATGGCACCCCTCCTCATTTCCCCATATAGATATAATGAGATTCCAATACTTAAGAAGGCTTAAGTGAAGTGTTAATGTTAACTCAGCTGGTCTGGTTTAATCATGAATTGAGCACTCAGTTGGGCAGAAGGTGACAAAGGAACCCCAAAGAGAATCCAGATTAGTTGACAAGTGGCAAGGAGCCTCAATCCCTCAGTCATAAGAGATGTGGTGGGGAATCATGTCTGTTTCACTTTGTTATTATTATTCAAAAATTGTCGTCAAAGTCCTAAAGTGTCTTAGCAATATTCCACTAGTTAAGCATTAGAATAATTTTGCTTTGGTGTTGGCATTCCTCTCTGTCTTGCTTGATCTGTGTTAACTTTTTGTTCTGGGATGCATCTACACTGTAGAAATAACACAGTTTAACACTACTTTAATTGTCATAGTTCCTACCTACAGAATCCTGGAATTTGTAGTTTTGCAAGGCACCAGCACTCTTTGGCAGAGAAGCTAAAGACCTTGTAAAACTACAACCCCCAGGATTCCATAGGGTTAAGCTACAACACTTAAAGTGGTGTCAAACTGCATTATTTCCACAGTGAAGATGTACCCCTGGAAACAACAGCTAGGTTTACTAGCAGTGGACATCTTAGCTAGTTTTCAGAGAATACATGCACACCGGCAATTACAGATACTGTACATTTCATTTCAGAAAATACTGGGCTAATGTAAATGGACCTGGAGGGTGGGAATGAAAATTGCTTAATAATGTTGGTAGCTCCCAGGAAATACTTCAAATGGATCTCCAAAATAAAATTGGAAAGCACAAGTATAAAACCTGAGACATCCAGGACTTCCTAAAATCCAATTTGGAGGTGGCCTTTTTTATCCCGTCTGTAGAAAACAAGCAGTTAGAATGTCTTTGTTCAAGGCACTTGAAGCAAATTACTGAATCAAACACATATCATGTGTTCTACTTTGCAAGACAATAGTGAATAGACCCAAAGTGTAGGCAAATCACCAGGAAGGTAAAAATATTGACCTCTCCTAAGCAGCAGGTGCCAAGAATAGGACTCTGCAATGAGCGATTTTTGTCTCCTCCCAATATTGTGCCCAACCTCTAATGCAAAAATGGCACCCCAAATTTCACATCCTATTGATAGAGCAGCAAAATGCAGGTGCATCTGTAAGGTTTAACAGATATCCTGCTGATAAAAAAATGAGTGCAATATGTTTAGGTCAGGCAAAAATCTATGAAGTGTTGATTCTATTTATGTGTATGTAAAGTCCATAAAACTAGAGATATATAGGAATTTTTTAAGCACAATCACTTCATAGCAAAAGAAATGCTACCTAAACGTGCTGCGAACACAGAATCATGCTGTTGTTGCTATGCGCCTTTCAATGTAAGCCTGAGGGCAGGGAACCGTCTAACTAAAAAGATTGCATGTACAGCGCTGTGTAAATTTACAGCGCTTCATAAATAAAGGTTAATAATAATAATAAAATGAGTTCTGACCAATACTGATCCTATCATAGGGTTTTCTGGGTAAGATTTATTCAGAGGAGGTTTGTCATTGCCTTCCTCTTAGGGTGAGAGAATATGTCTTGTGGAAACCCCCTAAATAATAATTTGGTAATTGCTAATGAATCCAGGGTGGTATAGTGGTTTGAGTGATAGACTAGACTCTAGAACTAGGGTCCAAATATCCATTTAGCCATGGAAACCCATTTGGTGACTTTAGCCAAGCCACACTCTCTCAGCATCGGAGGGAAACAAAGGCAAACCTCCTATGAACAAATCTTGCCAAGAAAACCCTGTGATAGTTTTGCCTTATGGTAGCCATAAGTCGAAAATGACTTGAAGGCACACAACAATAAAGCTTCCAGCTGCATAGGGAATAAATTGTACAAGTTGGATGGTATAGAGCTGCAGTTTTCTAAATGTCTAGTATTATCTGTGATGATTTGACCAGTGGACCAATTTTTTCCATCAATTTTTTTCCTTGGCAGGGCTAATAGATATAATGTATGTGCATAGGTATAAGAGATAAATTATTCATATGTGTTCTCCTTCCCATTGTGAATTATCATGGCTTAGAAGATATCTTCTGCAGACATTTTAGCTTAAAATACTTCATGATGATGGAATCAAGATAGGATTTTATAGAGAGAGGCGGGGGAAAACCTCAACACATGTATTTTTCAGCAAGGCCAAGCCAATGGTTACATTTTTAAAAATCATATATGCTACTTCTTTTCATTTAGAAATTATAGACTTTAATCCAAAGAAAAGAAAGTTACTTTATTTCAAAAGTATGCTGCAGATAACCTCAACATTTATTTTGCAGCTACTTCTGACCATCTTTCAGTTTTCATTCCCATAGTTTTTTTTCTCAAGAGACTGCCACAAATGTTTCACAGTTCACATGTTTAACAGCTCATGGGTTATTTGCTTGGATCAAAACAAGGATATCACATCCAGAGTAACTGTTCATAGTAAAAAAAAAAAAATCCTACACCAACCTTAACTTTTAGTAGCAAACTAAATCTGTTATGTAGATTTATTTGAAACTAAATAATATATATGTCAAACATGTCACTGTATCTGTGGAGGGTAGGAGCCCTGGTGGTGCAGTGGTTAAATGCCTGTACTGCAGCCACTTACTCACAAACCACAAGGTTGTGAGTTCAATACCAGCAAAAGGGCTCAAGCTCAACTCAGGCTTGCATCCTTCCAAGGTCGCTAAAATGAGTACATAGATTGTTGGGGGGCAATTAGCTGACACTTTGTAAACCACTTAGGAAGGGCTTAAGTGCATTGATAAGCAGTATAGAAATGCACTTGCTATTGCTATGTTAAATATTAACATAGTAATTACTACCAAGATAGTTTTAATATTTATATGACAATCCTTTCCATTCAAGATCCACAATCCATTTGATGATCTTTTCAGAGTAATTGTTTATACAATCGTTAGTTAGTGGCAAGTAACAATACCAACATAAGAGCTTTGTCAGATAAGAGTTATGTCAGATCACACCAAAGTCTATCTACTATATAATTCTATTCCTGGGTTGTTAATCAGATGTCAGTGCTAATCCAAGGAGCAAAAGAAGAGTACAACATTGTCCAACTCATCTTCCTCAGCAACTGGTATACAGAGGCATCATGCTTCTGATAATACCTGTAACATATAACCATAATGACTAGCAGCCACTGACAGTATTATCTTACCTGAATTTATTGCTCATCTTTCATAGAATCATAGCATCCAAAATTCTATGGAAGAGACCTCAAGAGCCATTAAGTCTCTTGCCATTCAGAAATACTCAATCAAAGCACTCCTGACAGATGACCATCTGTTGAAAAACCTCCAAAGGAGACTCCACTACACTCCAATACAGTATATTCCACTGAGATGGTATATTCCATATTCCATTTTTGTATACCTAGCAATAAGAAATGGCTGTTGTTGGAAGGGATGGCAGTGAAGACATGCACACCACATACAGCTGGTGGAAAAAGTCACAACTTTATTGTTACAACTGTATATTGTTGGCTAGAAATGAGGCATGATCCAGGAATAGGATTGTCTGGCTAACATCCAATATGCTTCACCCCCTGACCCAACTGCCAACCCAAGCACAGGTGACAGCCTGAGGAAGTCACTTAGGTGCATTACCACTGTGTGGCTTCCCTGACCTTGGCAAGGTTCTTGCCCTTAAGTTAGGTGTGACCCTGTATTCACAACCCCCACAGTTCCTTAAGAGGATCCACAAAAGCCCTCTTTTCCCACAAAACTGAATCTTGCTCTGTGCTACATTGCTAAAGTTGTGAGAAAAAACAAAAAGTCAAAATGTTAAATATACCATACCTAAAGGGTGGAAGGGTGGAGAGGCAGTCAGAACTTAAATGTCTCGAGAAGTAAGGAGCAGTTGTACAAATATTTCCCAGTGAGATATGAGCAAAGCTGGTTGTTTCCATATTTTGAGCCCTGAATCTTTTGGGCATTGATTACCTCCTTCTTCCCAGGACCCATGAAAAATCCATGGAAGCTCCCAGGAAGAAGACAGTGCACCAAGGACAACATGGTGGCTCTCTGCCATCTTGTATTATGCCATGCTGCCCACAAACATGCCCACTAATAACCCTGTCCTTAAAGTTTTCCAAGTTACTGGACATCATTACCCTCCCAATGTTTGTTTAAATTTATTTTCTCTCATTTAAGAAAAAAACATACAAAAATAACTTAAGTAAGTCCAGTAGAATCACTGACCTATCGCATGCCACTGGAATCTTTCCAGTTATTTCATGTAGATGTTAAACAGCACTGGAGATAGAATGGCAGCTTTTGGTATCCTATGGCGGGATACACACCGCCATTGTAAGTATAGGATACGTACTAGGGTTAGGAAGGGGCGGTGCTTCCGCACCCCCCTAACCCTAGTACGTATCCTATACGTACAAGATGGCGGCGCACCTTCTACATGGGCGCCGCCATCTTTAAGTACTGGACGCACAGCGTCCAGACGTGTCGCGGCGCCTATGACGTCGCGAGTCCGCGCCAGGCGCCTCGCGACGTCATAGAGGCGCCGCAAGAAGAAGCTCCGAAATGGAGCTTCTTTTTTGCTCCGCGCAGGAGTCGCGCGGTTTGGCTGCTGCGGCTCCCGCACGAAGCAAATGGCGGCGGCGGGGGAGCGCCGCAAAGCGGCGGTTTGTACCCCGCCTTTATAACAGCTCCTTTTTTGCTATCTATCTGGAACCTGCTTGAGAGGACCTGTTGCAGCCTCTTTTAACTTGTATGTTGCTCTCATTAATAACTTTTGCCATCTTGATCACACTGCGATGTTGCTTGGCCACACATATCTCAGTTTTAATCTCTGAAATATTGGCATGTATGATGTGTTGACGGACACTGTGTTGCCCTATATCCTCTTTTACAAAAGAGAATCCTCTGTTTTTATGGTTGCCAGAGGAAAATCCTCTTTTTAAAGATATTCCCTCTCTGAATGGCTGTCTATGCCAAGTCTAATTTAAAGCTAAGAAATCCAATGCAACTCTAGGCTGCATCAATAGCAGTATAGTGTCTAGTATGAGGCATGTAATAGTACCACTCCATTCTGCTTTAGTCAGACCTCACCTAGAATATTGTATCCAATTCTGGGCACCATAATTCAAGAGAGATGTTGACAAGCTGGAGTGTGTCGAGAAGAGGGCAACCAAAATGGTGAAAGGTCTGAATACCATGCACTATGAGAAATGGTTTGGAAAGCTGTGTATGTTTAGCCTGGAGAAGAAAGGGTTATGGGGTGACATGATGGGCATGTTTAAATATTTGAAGCGATGTCATATTGAGGATGGAGCAAGCTTGTTTTCTGCTACTCAGGAGAACAGGGCACAGAGGATTGGAAAGTTACAGGAAAATAGATTCCTCCACCCTCCCTAAACATTAGTAGGAACTTCCTGATAGTAATTGCTGTTCAACAGTGGAACACACTCCCTCAGAGTGTGGTGGAGTCTCCTTCTTTGGAGGTCTGGATGGCCATCTGTTTAGAGTGCTTTGATTGTGTATTCCTGCATGCCAGGGGTTGGACTAAATGGCCCTTGTGGTCCCTTCCAGCTCTATGATTCTATGATTTTATGACACAGCAGAAAGTGTAAAATGGTTGCAGGTACAGTAGCACTTAGGGAAATCAGCATAATGTCTGTCAAGAGAGAAAGCTGACTTGCTGGCTCGAAAGCTGCTCAGAAAACAGCAACGGAGTGGGCAGGGGTTGATGGTGGAGATGACTTTCTCTTCCATCCACCAGATGCCACGACACACAACTCTAAGGTGCACTTTGTACTAGTATAACAGAGCATTACTTTGCAAATGATCTTGCAGCACTTTTGAGACTAAAAGAAAGCAGTTGGCAGCATGAGTATAGACTTGAGCCTACTTCATGAGATGCATTTGTCCAAATGCATCTGAGAAATTAGGCTCAAGTCTATGAAAGCTCATGCTACCAAATTCTATCTTTCAAAGGTAGTCTCCAAGGTGCTACAAGATCCCTTTGCATACTGTTGGCTTTGAGTTCTACAGCATTACTCTGGCTTCAGCTGACACTGGTTCAGCCCCACTAGGACCAGCAGCCACTAGCTGCCATCAGCTTTAGCTGGATTGGGACCCACATTTTCTGGATAGATTTTCTATAGTTAGGTGGAATTATGGAGTGTAGTAGGATATTGAATTTATGATAGTGTAAGTGATAACAATCTTCCTTCCCAATGCACATATAGAAGTGTTAACTATTTTGTGAACCACTTAACTGTTGATTACTTTTCTGAGGGAAATAAATAATAAATAAATAGCCAGATTTTGTGAAGGTGGCACAAAGAAGCAATGCAATCTACATTAATATATGCAGAAATGTAGCATGTTATATTTTCACAGAATATATATGTATGGGAATATTGTGCAATGTTACTAAGATGTTTTCACAGTTCATCTAGAAACATTTATCTGATTTATATCCTCCCTTTCGCCCCAAATGGGGAAAGCTTACAAGGAGGGTAACAAAAAATTTTAAAATAGATAATCTGAAACATTAATTAACACATTAATTGGCCTTTCATGCAAAGTTGGAGAATGGGAGAGAGACAAATCCTTCCCTCTCTTCCACAGAGTGACAGAAATGAAAAAATAGCACAGCCTCGGCCAGGAGCATCAGTCAAAAAGGTTCTCAGTTCTGTGAACTAGTAGTTATCTATTTGGGCATGTGCAGATAGTCTGAAGCACATATACTGTAGTATTTCCAGTCCTGACAGGAGAAAGAAAAGTGCATTGTCCTGTTGATAGAAAGAAGTGCATTGGGTCCTGGTTATGGGTTGGAAAGCACTCAACATGCCTCATTATGGAGTACAATAGCATAGAGTAGGAATATCTGAAGAGTGAACTCATTGTAATGCTAAATTCCCTGTGTCCTGTTTCTCAGGAGACAGTTTGTTTCTTAAAGAGCAACTGTTTTTCTTTAACCTAAATAAAGCATATATTTCTAGCAGTATGAAAAACTATGTAAACGTTGGCAGCTTCAACTGCTGTTTTGAGAGGTATGGGAAATGTTTTTCAATTTCACTGACTAAATGCTATTTGGAACAAATATAAGACTGCATCACTTTTTAATATATGTTCACTACACACTCTTCTGGAAAGTCCCTGAGTACTTTGTATGGTTTTTCTTTCACTTCACATGATTTTCAGAAAACACCTTCAGTATTTTGCAGCAACCAAACTTTTCTCTCAAAGGACTTTCACATGTGGACTGAGCACAATTCTGACTTGCAAAGCTGAATTGGAAGTTGGCCAGTTGAAATTGCACTGAATCAAAATTCCCCTCAGCCTAAGTATGTTAGAAATTATTTAAGGGCAAGTCATGGCTTAATTCTCTGGCTCGTGTGTGTGGCATGGAAGAAACAAACCAGAGAGCTGGTTCTCTGCCATTTTTGCACATCACAATAAACAATTCATTGACTGAAGATCTATTCCTTACTTAGCCACGCAGGCTCAATTAGGCAGCATGCATCATGGGCTGGCTATTTAAACATCACCCAAACAGATGACAGAAGGGAACACTTTATTTTGCATAAAAATATATATCCTAATGTATATGTACAGATGCAGAACTACAAATGATTTATATAATTTATACAGTATAATACTTCATCTTACCTTAGCAGGTAAAAACTATGACCAGGTGACCTGTGTGCATACCGAGGCTTAAGTCTGTTTTTAGTCCAAGCTAGACCCATTAATGATGCAGTCCAGGAGGAAATTGACCATATATCATCACAAAATTTCAAACTAATCATTGGAGACTTGAATGCTAAAGCTGGCAACAAAGAAGAATAAAAAAAGGTAGGAAGATTTGGATTAGCAACAAGAAATAAAGCAAAAGAGCATCTGATAGAATTCTGTGAGGTCAACCATCTATTCATTGCAAATAACTGCTTCATACAACCAAATAGGTGACTATTTACCAGATTTACCGGATGGTAAACAAGTAAACAGAAAACCCAGACTACATAATTGGAAGTAGAAGACGGAAAAGCTCGATCCTTGTGGCCAAAATCAGACCAGGAGCTGAGTATGGCACAGACCACGAACTACCCATAACGAAAATCAGAGTTAAGCTGTAGAAGAAAGCAAAAAACATCATTATACCAAAATATGACCTGAATAATATTTCACATGAATTCAAGGACAATGTAAGAAACAGATTTGATAGTTCAGATTTGAACTATTGAGTATAATTGACCGGGAACCTGAAGAGTTGTGGACAGAAGTCAATGACATAATTAAGGATGAATGCAAGAAAACACTAACAGTGGCCAAAAAGAAAGATAACAAATGGTGGATGACAGGTGAAACACTTCATGCAATAAAAGAAATAAGAAAAGCAAAAGCAAAGGGAGATAGTAACAAAGCCAGAGGTATGCACACAACTGTCCAACATCTGACATGCAGGGATAAAGAAAAATACTACAATGATCAATGCAGAGAAATAGAAGAAAACAACAAAAAGGAAAGAACTAGAGTCCTCTATCAAAAAGTCTGAGAAATTAAAGCCAAGTTCAAACCAAGGTCAGGGATGCTCTATGGCAAAAAAAAAAAAAGAAAAAGAAAAAGAAAAAAAAGAATATAGTACAGGAACAAGAAGAAATAAAAATACGGAGGAGGCAATAAATAGAAGAGTTATACAAATGAGATAAGGGAATGAATGATATTTGGAATGAGGAGCCATATGAAAACCAATCCCAAATTCTAAGTCAAGTGGAATCTGCAATAAAGGAAATGGGAAAAAATAAATCACCAGGAACAGATGATATCTCTATTATTATTATTATTATTATTATTATTATTATTATTAGCTTACAATCTAAAAAGACACGACACAAAAGGAGAAGGGGATGAGGGCCAACAGTTCTTCTCTACCTCCGAGGCCTGGATCAGGGGAGATGGACTGGAGGGAGGACATAGCAATACAGAAAATGATTCAATATAACAGGCAACAAAGGAACATCAAATAGCAAGTGACAATTATGCAATGCCTGGGAACACTTCTCTGAAAAGGATGGTCTTCAACTCAGTTTTGAAGCTGGTTAAATTGAATTGCTACAGTGCCTACAGACAGATGCAACTTCAGTGCTAACTGAAATATGCCAACAAATATGGAAAACAAAGTAGTGGCCAACAGACTAGAAACACTCAATATACAGACCAATCCACAAGAAAGGAGATACAAAAGACTGCAGCAGCTATAGAACAATCACACTAATCTCACAAGCAAGCAAAATAATGCTCAAAATTCTGCAGCAGAGTCTCCAACCATACATGGAGAGAGAAATTCCAGAGGTGCAAGCAGGAATCAGAAAAGGAAGGGGCACTAGGGACCACAGTGCAAACATGCGATGGTTAACGGAGTGCACCAAAGAATTTTAAAAAAGAATCAGCATGTGTTTCATGGATCAAAGCATTTCATAGCTCAAAGCACAGCAGCAAACCATTTAAATAAAGCACAAAAATAATGACCACAGAAGAAATACAAAAATTCAACCTACATTGAATTGAATTCCCATATCTAGGATCAAACATTGACCATAATGGAGACTGCACTCAAGAAATAAGAAGAAGACTAGGAATTGGAAGGGCAGCAAAGAATGAACTGGAAAAGATACTGAAGAGCAAAGACATACAACTGAGCACTAAACTCAGTATCGTTCAGAATTACTATGTATGGATGTGAGAGCTGGATAGTGAAGGAAGCAGAAAGAAAGAAAATCAACTCATTCAAAATGTGGTGCTGGAGAAGAGTACTTAGAATACTGTGGACTGCCAAGAAGACAAACAAATGGGTTTTTGAACAGATCAGACCAGAGCTCTCCTTGGAAGCTAAGATGATCAAGTTGAGACTATTGTACTTTGGCCACATAATGAGAAGGCATGGATCACTAGAAAAAACAATAATGCTAGAAAAGGTAGAGGGTAGAAGAAAGAGAGGAAGACCACAAACAAAATTGTAAGGATAATTGCTCAAATTTGGGGAATATCAATTAGCTCAGCTCATCAGTAACGGGCTCCTTACAAGCAGCCCTTTTGGACCAAATCCCAACAGTGTATACTGAGCGACCAGACATTCCAGGAACTTGTGCAGAAACAGACTCTTTCAATTAAAAGCTATTTTAGTCACTCATGACTAAAAGAGGAAAAAGGGAGGAAAAGAGGACAGAGGACACTTGGCTTTCTAACGGTGATACTCGCCTGATGGTCTCCTCGGAATAAGCAGCAACACGAAGAAAGGGAAAGAGGAGGTTAGAACCACATTGGAACACAAGCTGACAAAGTGCCTGCCTGGGCTCCAGGGCAGAACAGAGAACAAAAGAATGGCTGGGCTTTTTATAGGGTTTGTCCCTGTCCACAGCAGAGGTTGCTTTCCTACTTCAAAGTAAAACAGTGGCCCGGTACAGATAAGAAGAAAGGGACAGCCAGAGGCTGTCCTTTTCTTCTCCGGATCATTGCTGTGGAGAGGTGTTTTTGGCTCTGCAATGTCAGATAAAGCACAAAACGTAAGGAATTTTCTAGGGCCTTTGGAGGCTTCCATGCAGTGCCAGTCTTCTAAAAAATGGCTTCACTTACCTATTCCCCTTATTTATGCCTTGAAGTTGCCTATTATCAACCACTTACAACATTCCATTCTGTTTCTCAGAGCTTTATCACATTAGCAAGATTCTGTGGGCAAATGTGAATTAAACACAATTTAAATTAAATTTGAATTTATACAAAACTTGCAAATTCAGGGAGTTTATCGCACCAAATTGCTTCCAAAATGAAATAACGTGAAGTTAAACTGAAGTTTAAGTGGAGAAAACCAGCAGCTTTTTACTTTCTGGTTGTTCCGAAAGTAAAAAGCTGCTAGTTTTCTCCGCTTTAACTGCGGTTTAACTTCACATTATTTCACATTAACCATGTGATAAACTTCGGGAATTTTCGAGTTTTCTTCACGTTAAATTGTGTTTAACTCCCATTTACCCAAAGGATCTCGCCAGTGTGATAAACTCATATGTCAGATTGACACTATCCAGGGTCACTAGTTACTGTGCAGTCTTTCTAGGGCTGTAAGAGGAGGAAGAATACACACATATTTTTCTATCTAAATCAGCATAATTCTCAACACTGGTGTCACATACTCACATACTCATTCTCCAGTTTTTCCCAGTCTGCCTTATCATCACCACCATCTACACCCACGTAGTTATGCTAGCCAACAGGATTGCAGCCCTTGACTGTGAAGACTGAAAAAGATAATACTCAAAGAAATGAACATTTCCCTGAAAATTCCCTTTTAAAAAGAGAGAAATCTCTTTGACTATTTGAGGAAGTAGAATAATTAAAAGCAAACAGAGAAAGAATTTGTCTAGGTTGCCATGTATCAAAAGTCCTGTGCAAGTGTTGGTGGGAGGTGGGATGGGGGAATGGAGAAGGTGTGTAACGTAAGTATTAATGTTATGTTATGCTTTGTAATGTAATATGTCATGTGGAAAAATTTGAAAATAAAATATTAAAAAAAAAAAAGTCCTGTGCAAGATGTTCCCAGATTCATGTCTCACAAGAACAATTCTTGTAATTCCAAATATTTACCAAGGGTTATGCTTCTTCAGAGGTGAGAGAAAAGAAGGATTCTTGTGACAAGCCCTGTTCACTAAATGATAAAAAGAAAGCTCTGAGTGTTCTACAGGAGACTCTGGAGTAGAGGGGAAGCTGTGCAGACACAGAATGCACAGCACTAAGTGGTGTTTACTTCTCACGAAGTGTTGTTAATCTTGGCAACACAGGTATGGAATGACATTGTTGCAGAGACAATTCAGAATTTTACATGAAAACACTATGGATAAAGGACTATACTCAACTGTCCTACATGAAAGTCCTTTCATGTAACATCAGATATCTTTCTGGTTCAGCCTTGCTTTATGTGTGGTAAATGTATCCATTGATCATGATTCAGTTCTTCTCAAAGAGATGGTAGATAAATAAATTCAAACATTCATGGCTTGAATTGAACAATATAGGTATTTGAACTAAACACTAGTAGAACACTTTTGCTAAACACTAATAGAAACATTAATGTATCTCATCTTTTTATTATACATCTTGAGTGCTATAATTTAATTGCAAGAAATCACTGCAGATATAATCCTGCAACTGGTTGCACAGTTTTAGTGGGAAAATTTTATCCTAGAATTAGCTTCTCTCAAATGTTTTGTCCAATCCTCAGTATCCCTTATCCAGAATTCTGAAATCTGAAATACTCCAAAATCCAAAATTGTCTACATGAGTGACTGAGATAGTGACACCCTTGCTTTGTGGTGGTTCAGTGTACACATACTTTGTTTTGTGCACAATTCTTTTTTAAAATATAATTACCTGAAGGCTATGTGTATAGGGCATATAGAAAAAATAAATTAATTTAATGTTTAAAGTTGGGTCATATTCCCAAGACATCTTATTATGTATATGAAAATATTCCAAAACCTGAAAAAATCCAAAATCCAAAAAATCTTTTGGTCCCAAGCATTTTGGATATGGGAGACTTAGCCTCCACTGCTGTCTGTTCCTATAGTCTTAGTGTGAACTAATCCCTCTTTCATGCAGAGGGTTCTGTAGGTTTCCTGGCTTTGGTTATACTATTCTTTCATATGTCCTGTTTAATTATTTTTATTTTAATGTGTTTTATGTGAATTTAACTTTCTGCAATGTGTCCTATATATGTTTATAGGAATATGTTTTATACAGTCAGCCCTTCATTTCCATGGATTCTGTATCAATGGATCCAACAATCCATCACCTGAAAATATTAAATATGTATATATATTCCAATATGCAAACCTTGATTTTGCCATTTTATAGAAGGGGCAACATTTTACTATGCCATTATATTTAATGGTACTTGAGCGTCTATGGATTTTGGTATCTATGGGGATTCTGGAACCAAATCCCAGCAGATAACAAGAGCCCACTCTATTTACATACTAGACTATCAATTCCATTTTTGCTTGCACCAAAAGTTTTGGTGAGATTAACCCATGAGATTAACTCATGGGCTGTTGATACATTTCAAATTACAACTATTGTCTAGTTTTATTTTTTCTAACAAAGCAAGTATATTGTTCAAATTAAAAATTTATCCTAGTACCTCCATATGGCATTTAGTGGCAATATTAATGTTACACAGAACTACAAGGATAGGCAAATGGGCTATAAAATTGTTTATGTCTTACACTGCATGCATACTGTTATGATTAACATTCACACCCAAGTCAGTAATGGCCAAATGATTCAATGCAGAAGACCAATTAAAAAAATCTACTAGCTTTTCAAGGCTGGCATCATGTTTTTTCCACGACTGCATAATACTAACACATCATTTTAGCTAAAAGCTAGAGACATGCAATCTTACAATAAAATGCCAATTTTAAATCAATATTAACTTTTCAACCAGAGTAAAAACAAAACCAGTATTGACTAACTAGTACATAAATATAAACCATCTTCCTGTAAATTCTTCCTGTAAAGAAAGCAAAGTGAACCCAAAGGTTAAAAAACAAACAAAACATAAACCTCAAGGACTATGAAATCCTACTCCACAGATTATTTTCCCTTGCCAGTAACTATGATAAAACATAGCACTACATATATGGTCCTGCTATGACAATATTCCACTATAGCAGATTTATTGAAAACAATTATACCTAAACAAAAGTTAGTTAGTTAAGTTCTGTTAACATTTAGTGGGACTTGGCATTAGTTGTGTTGTGACTAACACATCCTTTTCGTTTTAATGGAATTTAAGGCCAACCATATTTATGTATTTATTTATTTTTATTTTATTTTTTTACATTGGAGCCAAACTGTGGGGATTATTGCATTTTTAAAATGCTGCTGCAAAGATGATTTATTTTGATGAATATTGTCATCAAAATGAATGAATACTGTCATCTTCCATGATTTTTTTAAAAATAAGCCAACCCAAGGAAGATACAGTGCTTATAAACAGATAAACAAATAAAAGGTTAACATAAATAGCCAACATTATGAAAGCCAAGATTGATGTCTATAAGAAAAGAGGATAACAGAACTTCTATCTTTCAGTTAGTCTCAAAGGTTGGAGATTATTGCACACGTTTTTCTCTTGAGCTGCACACGGGCTAAGTATGGGTGTAAACCGCTTAAAAACTGATGTTTTCATACTCCTCCATGTCCTGCTCGGAGGAATCACCTATCTGATCCAGTCTTCTCCCAAACTTTGCAAAGAATGGGAAAGTCCCATTCTTTGCAAAGTCTGGATCAGGTACATGATGCCTCCAAACTGGGTATGGAGGTGTGTGAAAACGTCTGTTTTGAAGTGGTTTATGGCCATGCCCAGCCCATGCCCAGTTCGGGGGGAAACATGTGCAATAATCTCCTTAGTCTCAAATGTGCAGCAAGATCCCTTTACATAAAGATTATTTCAGTTTTACAAGTTCTTCTGGGAATATGGTTGCTCTGATTCTGTTGTTTTTCCTCCTAAATATTAAAAAATTACTTTGTGTAGCCTTAACCATGGTTGAAACTTACCCCTCCTCTGATGTTACCATGCTTAATATTAATCAATAGCATTAGATAGGGAGTAATAACTTTTGTTGTTAGCTGTTCTCAAGTAGCCCACGACTCATGGTGACCCCATGAATGAGACATCTCCAAGATCCCCTGACCTCCACTGCTCTGCTTAGTTCCTGCAACCTCATGTTTAGTACCTCCCTGATTGAGTCTATCCATATTCTCCAACATTTGACAGATTAAAACTGAGGCACATGGCCAAGCAACAGAGTGTGTTCAAGGTGGCAAACGTTATTAATGAGGAAAAACAGATAAGCTTGGACAAGTTGCAGCAGTTTGATTTGGCCTGAATATTAGGGATGGATTATCAAGATTCTACCCCATCCTGCCCACCTCCACTTAAGGTAATTGATTGCAAACTACTTTTACAATTTGAACTCATTTTGCACTAACAGAAAATAAGCCAAGGACAAAAAGGAAAAGTGTGAGGGGAAAAAAATTGGGACATTTTAAAAGCAGCTGGAAAAGTGTACTGACAGAGGATTAGTCAGGATTGGCCCTTCTAAATTGGGATGGAATTCAAAGATATAGCCACGTTAGTCTTTAGAAACAGTATGTAGAGAGATCTTGTAGCACCTTTGAGGCTCACCAAAAGGAAGAAGCTGGTAGCATGAGCTTTAATAGTCTTCAGTCTGTGAGGAAGTAGACTGAAGTCTATGACAGCTCATGCTGCCAACTTTTTTCTTTCAGTTAGGAAATTATTGCACTGTTTTTCCCCGATCTGGGCAGGGGCTGAGATTGGGCTGGGTGCCCAGTGAGTTTTGCACCATTTTACATGGGATCCTTCTGACATCTAAGTATAAAAGAGACATTGCAGTCACTCTCTAGCTCTCTATAGGGGACCTCCTCTATTTAAGGAGCAGGATTCTAGACACCCACTCTACACACCAAAATGGATTCTATGAACCAAAATGAATCCAGCCCAATGTGCTACCAGTATTGCACCAATCAAGGCTGTGAAAACATGTGTAGAAATATTAGCAACACAAATGTAAATCAGTGATACAATGGTCAGTGTATCACCTAAGAGACCCTCAAGGGAACAAATCATCCTATTGCTGTGGGCAATGCAAAACCCCAAATGTAACATCAATAGCAGTTGGAACCCAACAAATCAAGAAGGGAATGGTATGGAAGTTGAAGTCAAATGAGCAGAAGTCATGTGGGGATACTACAAAAATATCCTAGGAACAGACCTGCTAGGGGAACTTCATCTCCCAGGTCTGCTCTCTTTTAGACACACCTCTGGGGACAAACCATTGTGTCTGATTGATTCCAGCTGTGCCAACCATGTCAACAAGTGTTTGCTGGTGCTACAAGCCATGGAAAGTTTCCTTCTCTCATTTCCACTCATTGCAAACATCAGGGACACAAACATCAGGCATTATGATAAGATTTCTTTTTTCACCAGGTTTGCTCATAAAAGGGGGAAATGCACCATCAAAATTTTCTGTAGCTAAAAGCCTTAGCGTGTTTTCCCAGAATGATAATCATTATAATTGCATTGACATGATAATTGCACTGGTGTACCACCCTGCAATGAAGTAAATGGGAATCTTCTGGCAAATACTGGGGGATTTCCAATGTGGAAGTTTCATTAAGTGGGTTTGGTTTTTTTAAAAAGAAAAAAAACCCTTGAAACAAATTCTAAGCTGAATTATCCCACATGTTGTTCTTGGCGGTATTCCCAGTGATTTGCTCAGCAGGAGACAAGTGGAGGAAGGTTCCAAGCTCACTGACCCAGATCCAGTTTTGATACCATAGTGATAGTTTATTTTCTAAATAAACCAATGTCATCTAGTTCTTCCCTTTAGGTTTTATGTTAAATACTGTATGTATATTCATATTTTACATTCTTTCCCTCTCCTATTTATATCTAGCCCTCTAAAGCAATGAGGGACAAAAAGAAATCACAAAGTAATCTGTCTCTGCTATACTACATCTGGATAGCTAATAATTCAATGTCAATATCATCAATGTGAATTGTGCATCAGTAGCAACAGGCGGACAATTAGGAAGAATATTGAACCTGGGCTAGGATTGGGATCTGAGGCACAACAAACACAGCAATCAATACTCCTGCCAGCCTTATGATTTATGGCATCAAACCTCCCTAGACAGAGAAGATGGAGGAAAGTTTCTTGGAACGGGCAACTGCATGAGTTGGGGCAGTTTTGCTCCACAGCTATGCTACACCATCTCAATTTCCATTTAACATCTGTGCTTCAGTTTCTCACATGCATAAAAACTCTCCAGCAGAATTTTGTCTAATGGAATGTAGCTATACACTGAAAGTCCCAAATGAAACATTACTAAAATCTATAATAAAATGAAGCACAATGTATTTCCTTTCCTTTCCCCTGAATCCTTAGCATTTTGAACATATTGCCATTCTGAAGCTGTGTGTGTGTGTGTGTGAGAGAGAGAGAGACTGAGGAAAATGCCACAATTTTGTCACCGACACCCAAACTCCTAGAGAGCAAGGTGTCCACTTCCAAACAGCTCAATTTAAACAAAAAATATTTATTCTGACTTTGGGTTTAAGAGGGCTGCACAACAGTGAGCATGATAATGAAGTCCCCAAACCTCAATAGCTATATCCACAGGTCTGACCTCAGTCATAGTTGTGGAAGACTATAAAAAAAAAAACCAAACACTCTTCTTGAGTAGGAGATGGGCCTGGGAAATATAATCTATTATCATTGTCTATTTATTTAAATGGTTCTTTAATCACTTTTCTATACACAGGAGAATTCTGCTTTCTTTGCCTAATTTTAAGTGTATGTTGAGCTATCCAGTGACAAAAGTATCTGCAAATGCACTGTGCAAATTTTGCCCTCAAGACTGACCAGTAACTGTTAAAAAATAGTTACATGCATTCATAGATAAACCACTTCCTACTCACTTTGGTTCCAGATATTAAGGATAAAGCCTACTTTTATTTCTTCTAGATTCTTTTCTGGTTGCTTCACTTGTGGAATGTCCTCCCCTCAGATCATGACTGGAGCCAACTTTGCCTTTATTACTGTGCCATGTTAAAACCTGACTGTTCACCCAAGCGTTTGGCGCCTAGTGAGTTGTTCTGATTTGTCAGTTTGTGGCTTTTGTTTTCTTTTGTTTTGTTTCAGCTATTACATTTTTAAGTATTTAAACTGTTTTAGATTGCTTTAAAATGATTTTATTGACTGCATGCCCTCCTGAGATATACTGATGGAGGTCATGATAGAAACACAGGAAGGAAGGAAGGAAGGATAACTTTTGGTAGCATTATTCAAAGGTTATTGAAGGGAACAGCCTAAACAAATAAGAAGGTAGAGTGTGGAAATAAAAAGAGAATAAAGCTCAATGCCAGAGAGAATCTTAGGATTTGGCCTTTGTTGTATGTTATTACATTTGGCTGAGATATATGCTGTTTCCTGTCATGTCACTGTTGCATGTACAGTTGGCCCTCCATATCCACATATATTTTTTTTCTCCATGGATTCAATTATCTAGTTTGAAAATATTTTAAAGATATTAATAAAAATAAAACCTTGATTTTGGCATTTTATATAAGGCATGCCATTTTACTATGCCATTATATTTTGTGGGACTTGAGCATCCATGGATTTTGGCATCCATGGGGCTCCTGGAACCCAACCCCAGGGGATACCAAGGGCCCACTGTAGTTCATGTGGGTACTGCTACTGGGGTGATGTAGAAATTGGATTGGGTTCTGCAGGGCCCCAGTCCATAATAAAGTTGCTCTAGAAATAAGGCACAATGTTCTGTTCTGGATTCTTTTCCTCACACGCATACACATGTGGTTCAGTCTTGGCTGGGAAAGAGGTCTCAGTGGGAAGTAGGGAGGGGTAGAGGACAGAAAAGGATAAGTTAACTCTATGGCAAGACCAAGAGATAGGTGGCAGGCTTTTTGATCTTTGCTGGTTGTCCCAGAAAGCTCTCCCCTCACAGCCACACCAAGGTATGTGTGATTTGAAAAGCACCATAACATTTTGCAAAAGCATTTACATAACCTTCTGACTTCTGTATTGTCATTGCATACCAAACTGATTCCATTCAGATTTCTCTGGCATTTCTAACTGTCATGTCCTTGTTTGCAGAAGCTTCTTTCCACCTTGCAAGCAAACACCCAACTATAGCATTCCCTGCCTTGATAACAATCACTGCTATGTCTTCCATCTAATCAGATGGATGCTGGGCTGTTCAGCTACAACAGGCAAACCAGCCATTCTACCCACAGAGATCCTTCTCAAATGACCCTTCTTTATTTCTTTTGCAGACAAAGAGGTTGCGGAAACTGTTGTGACAGCAGCAAGACTACACTCTGTCCTGTAGTTAGGCACAGAGAAATGGAGGAGGGAAGAAGAGACAGAAATTCTTTTTAGTATTCAGAGTTCATGATTATTTTTACCCTCTATGAATTTGTGTAATCACTTTAACACTGTTACACTGTTGTTTTTCACTTGTTAATCTTCATCTGGAAAACATGTTTAATGGAGAATTCAAAGTGGCTTCACATTACACTTGGCTTGTATTTTGTACTGGACTACCTCCAAAAAGTCAAAGCCCATACACATCTACAAACGCTCAACGCAAATTCTAATGTTCCCATTTACAGTGTTAATCCCTAGAAGACAGAAGAGCTTTGAATAATAAATCAACACATTCTGATAGCATACTTAGATGTGTACAGAATCCCAGGGGGTTCCAATCCAATTCTAAGAAAGCATCTGAAGTAGAGAGAATATGGAAACAAACAAAAAAATCTGATCTTTCATTTAGAACACACCCTTCCACTTCAGCATTCTCAGTACTTGATAGCAAATAAGAGTTCATTTGGTTGCTTTCAGAAAGCCATGATGTAGCTTTGTGCTGAAACAAATGAGAAATGGGATAGTACATGAAGAGACAAGAATTGCTTTCCAGTGCATGACAAAGTTCTGGCTAAATTACATATAATTTTTTAAAGTATACTCTTAGAAGGCTGTGATACGTCTTGCTTTGAGGATACCATGCTAGAGAGCTTATTGCACAGCCCTTGCAGGAACGGGAATGGAATGGAACAGAATCGGGGGGGGGGGGGAATGGGTGTTATTGCATGGGAGAATGGCACCAATGCTACCAGGAGTTCCCAAGCCATTCCCCAGCCATTCCATGACAGCAGATTTTGAAAAATGGTTCAAAATCGTCCTTCAAAATCAGCTGCCAGGAACAGCAGGGAACAGTTTGGAGTCTCCCAGGAGCATCAGCAGCATTCTCCTGTGTGGTAACACCCATTTTTCCCCTGTTCTGTTCCATTTCTGTTCCTGCAAGTGCCATGCAATAAGATCTTAGGACTCAGATTGAGAATAGCTACTTGTACAGAATATACTTATTCCTTGCTCAGTACTCAAACCAAACAACTTAGAGATATGTGGTTATCACTGCTGAAATATGGAAAAACTCCCACATTTTTCTACTTTCCTTTCTGACCTTAGCATTACAGTAGAAAACTGTGGGAGCAACCCTGTATTTAAAAAAATGTTCATCTTTCAGCAATGAAAGCAATGTGTCATGAATTCAACTAGTCAATCAATCAATCAATCAAGACATTTGCTGATGGCTTCCCTTTTCATCCTGTTGTTTCTGAGGCTGTGAACATCTACTGAAGAGCTTTAAATAAGCTTGGTAAAGTGTTTCAGGGGATCATATGTGGGATTTCCTATGGATATCTCTCCCCCCCACACACACACACTTTCATATTCCATAAAAAAATATTATATTGAGAATATTTGTACCTCTTCTAGGTTTCATGGGACCAATCATAAATGAATATTGCAAACACCATCACAATTTTAATCCACTCTCTATATATGTATATCTCAACAATACAACTGATTATATATTAAACTGAACATAATCCAATGTCCCCAAAATTTAATGTACCCAATGTAGTGCCAGTGCAGGACTTGATCACAGAAAAATTCTGTGTGTGTTACTTAGTATTATAGTTGAGGCAAATGTTAAACTCTAAATAAAAGATATAAAATAGTTGAATATGGATAACAAAAAAATTCACTGTAGTGAATTTATCATTTTCTCCTCCTAAATATGTAAGTAAAAATCCTATTACCTTACTCAGGGTGAAATAGGCCTAGTCCTTATCTTTGGCCACTGGAATTTCTCTCCTTTCTATCTCTTCCTCTTTTTCTGAACTCAGCTAATAAGAAGAGCCCTTTTTTTAAGGTTTTCACACCAAATGGACTAAATCAACAATTCACAGGGGTTGTATATTATTATGCTTTTATTCATTAATAGATTACAATGGCTTTCCAGTGCTTGACCTTTAGGAACCATTTTTCAAGAAACCTATGCAAATCAGCACAGAAACCTCGGTCACTGCAGTGGACTGTGGACATGCATCGTAAACTGTATTTCCTAAAACACATTTTGCATGCAAATTACAAAGGAAGTGATGGGCAAACTGCCTTTCAGCTGTTATTCTAATTATTGAATTCCTTATGAGTTTCCACAGAACCTCTGATTCCCCAGGAGATTGAAAATGGCAAATATATTGTATATTCATTTCTTACCTATTTGCCAAATATTTGTCAAATAATTACATGTATTCAGTTTCATTGGAATTTGAATCTTACATAAATCATGCACATGGGATGTTTTCATGCTAAAACCAGAAAGAGGCCAGGAGAAGAAAGCACCAGAACAATATCCAGCTGCTCTGCCTCCAGAGAGCCAGTGGCAGGCATTTCTCCTCTTCCCACCAGCCTCACAAGCATGTTTGGTGAGAATGTGGAAGAGGGCTTTCTCCATGACTGCTTCTGTACTTTAGAACTCCTTTCCTTGGCTGCATCTGCTCTGCAGAAATAATCCAGTTTGACCCTATTTTAACTGCCATGGCTTCGTGCTATGAAATTCTGCTAATAGCCATTTCACAAACGATAATTCCCAGAATGCCATAACATTGAGCCATGGCAGTTAAAGAGGGGTCAAACTGGATTATTTCGGCAACCTGGATGCAGACCTTGGGAGATTTGGCTGTTGTCTTTCTTCCATGAGGTAAAGTTTATCCCAGTTGGTGTTTGGGAAAAGACTGGTTTAGTTTACATTTTAAATGTATTTTTTATTTTAATTCTATAATTAGTTTAACATTTTAATCAGGGCTGGGAAAAACCCAGGGATTTGAAAAATTGTTTTGGTTTTTTTAAAATGTTTAAGCCATTTTTTTTCAATGTTTTAATGAAAAAAATTGAATCTTACTTAATATTTTAATAATATGAAACTTTTTAATATGAAACAGCTTCATCAACCATGTTTTAATGCTTTCTAAAACTAACAATTCAAAGTTATATTTTCCAATAAAATTTTGGGAATTATATTGACATGTTGGTAACCTATATATAGGAGTAAAGGACTACACCAATATTCCTATTGCTACATAATCAGAAAATTATGTAGCAAAATGCAGTTCAGATGTTATGGCCACTAGTTTCAGTAATAATTGTTCTTTAATAAGTGTTATTTTCAAGCAAGTTGTTTTGGTTGAATTTATGTTAATTGAAGGATTTGTTTCTGAATGACATTTCTGGCATTATAAAATAAAGTTACTGAAAAGAAGCACCTGAAACTGGATACTGATCCAGCAATGAAAAACTACCAATAATCCGTTAAAGTTAAAATGTTCAAATTCAAACAGTCATTGTTGTTCCAGTAAGAAGGTTGGAAAATTGTAATAATAGTCAGACAGAAAAAAAAATCTGAATAATATTTTTAATTTAAAAAAAAAAGATGTGGTGTTTTTTTTAAGTAATTTAGTTTAAACCAGCCTTTTTTAAACCAGCCAACCCTGATTTTAATCTTAATTTAACTGGAATGTGGATTGTCAACAATACTAAGAAGAATCAGACAATTCTATGTGTAATTTCATGTCTCTATTCAGTACCACTTCAAATAAACTTAAACAAAGGCATCCTATCTCAGTGTTACAAATCTTTATCTTTATTTGGCAAAGGAGCTAATCTTAACCTTAAACCTAAACTAGACTAAACATTTCTCTCTCTCTCTCTCTCTCTGTGTAGTCCCCATCCTGATTTAAAACCATCTCTCCTTCACAGATGTATGAAATGTATGTGTTTTGTTTCAGGATGAAAGAACTGAATTTCCAATTGGGTTCTACATTATAGCAGACATTGGAGGAAAGCAATGTCTATACAGGTAGCCCCATAAGCATCCGCAAGCCAACATTATAAACAAGGAGATATTGTTGGAAAGAGAAGACCCTTTTCTTATTTCACCTGAGACAGTTCATAAATCCTGAGTCAGTTCCAAACTGAGTTGAGCAGAGTTTGCCATCATTAATGTAGGTAGCCAAGACCTTTGTCTGTTTCAGAAAAAAAAATGTACTTCTGCCCAAGTGTTACCTTCTCCTTTGTATATTGAAAGTACACAATGACCTTTTAAATAACAGTTTCAATATAAGCATCTAATTCTTTAGTTAATGGAGGAAAGTTGAAAGTGCGCGTAAGGATAAACAACCCTGTCACCCTCTTAAATGTTTATACTTCTTGAAATGTAGTGTTTCTAAAAATAAACCCTGTACTGTTACATTCTGTTCAGTGTTCTGCACAGCAGGCTCTGCTTTTACAACTAATGCATATTAATGAACACCAGAAAGTTACTTTGTATAGAAGAAGTATTAATAATTTATGTGAACGTTACAAACTTTAGCCTGTTTTGTTTAATAAGATCAGGTGTGGGCTTAGCCACATTTCAATATATTTAACACCGCTTTTGTCTAACCTCCTTTACTACACCATATTAGTCCAGTAAAATGATCAGAACTCAGAAAAGTTAAATTTGTACACAATAGTGCCAAAATCCCCAGCAAATATGAGAACTGGTGTCTAAACCCATAAATTTTCCATGCTCTCAAAAAAGAATAGGGCTATTATTTCTAAAAACCTGTTAATGTTGTTAAAGTATTCTTAGTGACTACACATTGGTGCTTTCTGCACCGCCATTTGGGACGTCCGGAGGACGTCCCATTTTTAAAAAGGGGCGTCTCTTATAGACGCCCCTGGGCCTAGTACGGACTCCGTCCGTACAAGATGGCGCCGGCCCTTCTACATGGCCGGCGCCATCTTTGCGTATCGGACGCTGAGCGTCCGTACGCGTCGCGTCGCTTGTGACGTAGCGAGTGCGTCCCTGGCGCCTCGCTAAAAAGAAGCTCCATTTTGGAGCTTCTTTTTCGGTCCGCGCGGGAGTCGGGCCGTGTGAAGGCTCCGGCTCCCCCGCGGACCTACTGGCGGCGGCGGCGGCAGAGCACCGCAAAGCGGAGGTATGTACCCCGCCACAGTCAATATCCTCTCTCATGTATACCTACATCTTCTGAGGACCTTCTTTCTTTCTCCCTGCCAAATGAGGAGCACTTGACTCTGAAAAAGAGACATGTTTGTTCTGCTGCTACCGTGGTGAAATGACCTCTCTAGAAAGACTTGTCTGATATTTACAGTGTGCCCTTTTCCACATCACATAAAAAACTTTTTTTTCCTCACAGGCCTCTGTCTTTTAAATATGTTTTTGCTTTTGAAATCCTTGAGTTGCTATTTTTGGTTGTTGTTGGTTTCATTTTGGTTTTTCCTTGTTTATAATGTTCTGTTGCAGATGTTTTATTCTTTGTTTTTCTGTTTTGAGGGCCTCTGCATGATGTATTCATTTGACTGCTGGGCTATGACACTAGGGATCAGGGTTCAGTTCCCCACTCATTCATTGAGACCCACTGGGTCACACACTCTCGCAGTGGCCCTGGAATGGGCCTGTAGTGTTCCAAAACAGAACGTTCTGGGGACGGGAGGTGGCAGGGAATGCATTTTACTGCACAGTGAGAATGCTGCCACCGCCGCCACCACCAAACATCCCCAGCCCGTCCTGGATGTATTTCCCAGGGGGTGATTTCCGGGAACGCTTCTCAAGCATTCCCGAAAATCGCCACCTCTGAGACACATCTGGAACAGGATGGGGATGTTTGGCGGTGGAGGCAGCATTCTCACTGTGCAGTAAAATGCATTCCCCGCTGCCTCCCGTCCCCAGAACGTTCCATTTTGGAACTCTACAGGCCCATTCCAGGGCCACTGCAATAAAGTTCTCAGTCTCAGAAAACCCCATGATAGTGTTGCCTTAGGGTTGCCATAAGTTGGAAACAACTTGAAGGCATACACTTTATAACTCTACAAAGAACTTCAGGGAGTCTAGAAAGTAAGCAAGGAAGGGGAAAAATAAATACATAGGTAAATATGTTGGCAAAGACTACGTCTGGAGCTGTTCAGCACTCTAGGCATTGGCCACAAACAGGAGAGCTGTTTTAAGTATGACCAAAAATGTATGCATCCACTTTCTTTTGAAAATTTGGAATTTGTTTTCTATCCAGTACAGATGATTGCTCTTTGAAAACAAAAGCCAAGAATGCTTTGTTTGCAACAACCCATGAATCTCTGAGCTCAGTGTGCTTTGGGTGTCTGTCCTCATGCACGAACAGCTGTTAGTTTGAATTGCACTTGACAGAACATCCAGCTAGTGTTGAAAGATTAAAGCCTTGCTTGTTTTCTTTTCACAGCAGGAGCAGCAAGACCACTCTCAGGATGGCTAACCTTTGAGCTCCTTTCTTCCCCCATGAATTCCCAAAGCTAAGCTAAAGTTAATTAGAAATATTTCAAGAAATGTAAGATTTTTGGCTGATTTTGCTCCTAGCTAAAATCTGTTTACCTGCTCATTTTGCCTGTCAGTATGCATGATATTATATAAACAGCCGTTATTCAAAAGTACAGCATCAGTACAAAAACACCTTTCCATGTGGCAATAATTACTCATGTTGACTCTCACTGGCCTAATCTTCAATTCTGGTAACTTGCCTAAGTCATTTTATCACACTGTCTCCTTAAAATAATTTTTTTGCATCCAGGCTGCTCCCACAGAATGTATTTCTATTTGATGGTTGAGTCACCCAATAGAACCTTAACAGCATGACAAGTATGGATAAGATTTCTGGATGTAGGTCATAGTTACATTGCATCTTAGGGGACCTAAAGGTAGCAACTAACATAGAATATAAAAACATATGCAGACCCTGGGAGTGTTAGGTTGCGGTAGCTCTTTAAGAACAATCACAGATTTATTTGCACAACTTTGAATTCATGGATGAAGGTCAAAAACGGAGTGAGCAACCATTTTTGCCCACCCACCCACCCACACTTTCCCACACACACACACTGGTCTCAGGGTTGATGTTGGAGCCTCCTCGTCTATTAGTGCTGAGGGACTTCAACATCCATGCTGAAACTCCCCTGTCAGGAGTAGCTCAGTACTTCATGGCCTCCATGACAACCATGGATCTTTCCCAAGTGGTATCTGACCCTACCCGTGTTGCTGGGCACACTCTGGACCTTTCTGTGCTGGGTGGGATGCTGATGATCTTGGTATAGAGGAACTCTCCACAGTTCCGTTGTCATGGACAGATCATTATCTGGTCAGGTTTATACTGGGACTGAGAACCTCTGCAGTGGTTGGGGGCCGATTAGGATGGTCCACCCCAGGAGGCTGATGGATCCGGATGGATTCCTGAGGGCTTTTGGGGAGTTCCTGCCACCTCGACTGGCAATTCTATTGAAGTTCTGGCTGACCTTTAGAATGGGGAAATAGCTAGGGCAGTGGGCACAATAGCTCCTGAGTATCCCCTCTTATGGAGCAGAGCCAAATCAGCCCCCTGGTTCTCCAGGGAGTTGACGGTGATGAAGCGAGTGAGATGGAGACTAGAGTGATGTTGGCAGAAGACTTGAAGCAAATCTGACCTAACACGAACTATAGCCTATTTGAAAGCTAACCCTGTGGCAATGAGGGCAACAAACAAATTGTTTTTTCTGTCAGCATTGCATCTGCACAAAGTCGTCCAGCAGAGCTATTCTGAGTGGTCAGGGATCTCTGACACACTCACCCTCAGGGTTCTGTGTTGTCCCTTAGGCTATTTAACATATACATGAAGCTGCTGGGAGAGGTCGTCCAGAGTTTTGGAGTCCGGTGTCATCAATATGCCAGTTTCAACCCCAATCCAAGAAGGCTGACCTGGTCTTAAACAAGTGTCTGTCATCAGTAATGGACTGGATTAGGGCAAACAAGTTTAAACTTAATCCAGATAAGACAGAGGTGGTCCTGGTCAGTGGATAGGCAGATCAGGTAATAGGGATCCAGCCTGTATTAGATGGGGTTACACTTCCCCTGAAGACACGGGTTTGCAGATTAGAGGTACTCCTGGACTCAGCTTTAAACCTGGAGGCCCAGGTCTCTGCCAGCTGCACCCATTCCTTAAGACATCAGATCTGGCCTCATTGGTTACAATCCGTTTGAACTACTATAATGGGCTCTACTTGGGGCTGCTTTTGAAGAATGTTTGGAAACTTCAGCTGGTTCAAAGAGCTGCAGCCAGGCTGCTAACAGGGGCAGGTTATAGAGATCGTACAACGCCCCTGTTGAAACAGCTCCATTGGCTGCCAGTTTGTTTCTGAGCACAATTCAAAGTGCTGGTGATGACCTATAAAGCCTTACATGGCTCAGGTCCAGGCTATTTGTCAGACCTTATCTCCCTATATGAGCCAGCCCAGGCTCTGAGATCATAGAATCATAGAATCTTAGAGTTGGAAGAGACCACTAGGGCCATCCAGTCCAACCCCCTGCCATGCAGGAATTCACAATCAAGCATCCTGACAGATGGCCATCCAGCCTCTGTTTAAAGACCTCCAAGGAGGAGACTCTATACCCCTCCGAGGGAGTGCATTCCACTGTCGAAAGCCCTTACTGTCAGGAAGTTCCTCCTAATGTTGAGGTGGAAACTCTTTTCCTGTAGCTTGCATCCATTGTTCCGGGTTCTGTTCTCTGGAGCAGAAGAAAACAAGCTTGTTCCCTCCTCAATATGACATCCCTTCAAATATTTAAACAGGGCTATCATATCAGGGGAGGGTCCTTCTCTCCGTCTCACCACCATCACAAGCACGGTTGGTGGGGATGAGAGAGGGCCTTTTCCACGGCTGCTCCTGGACTTTGAAACTCCCTGCTCAGGGAGATCAAAATGGCTCCTTCCTTGATGGCCTTCTGCCAACAGGTAAAGACCTTCCTCTTCAGACAGGCTTTCAAAACAGAAAGCTTTTAATGAATGGCCTGGGCTGCTATATTGTTTTAATGTATTTTGAACATTTTTATCTTTTTAAAGTATTTGATATTTTAATAATTTGTTTTAATTATTGAAGTAATTTAATTCTATTTTAATGTACTATTTTTGTATTTTTTAATTGTATTATTTTTTAATGTTGTAAGGTGCCCTGAGTCCCAGTCTTGGGAGAAGGGTGGGATATAAATATAAATATAATAATAATAATAATAATAATAATAATAATAATAATAATAATAATATTGATTAAATAAGTTAAATGACCCTTTGAAGATTTTAAATTTTTGTTCATTGTCCAGACTATTCTCTCCCTGTCAAAAATTTCTCTAAATAATCTAACCTAGATATTTTCATTCATAAAATTCTGAGCTTTCAACAACAGCTGCCAAAGATTATATTGGGGCAAAGAAATTAAAAATAAAATGATGAAATGAAAGATCATCTTCCCTTATTTCCTGGTTACAGAACATCCAAGATGTTTGCAACATCCATGACCATATGTACATTTCAAATTTGTTCCTCAAATCACTTTGCTATGGTGATTTCCTTAAGGAAAAGGCTGGAAAAACATGAAAGTGATATTGTGCCAAGTTATGTGTAGTTAATCTGATACACACATGATATGGTTTCTGTGCCTCAGCTGGTAAAGAACACAGAGGTTTTCAGCACAAATATTTATGTCTTGCAGAGTTGTATTATGCAAATAAAAATTCACATAAGCTATCAGAACTCTGAGTACATTAATCATAGTCAGATTGAAACCCTCAATTGCTTGTGGGAAGCAAACAATAAAAAACCAATTAAATTTATATGTGAGGGTCAATGAAAGTTGCTAATGGCTAACCAAATGTCCCATATATATGCCTCACTGAGGATCTCATGGGTGAACAGGCAGGCTGGCAAACACTAAAAGTAATCACTAGTCACTTTTATGCTTTGACAAACGCCAGCAAAGCTCTCCAGCTCTCTCTCAGGCCAAAATGCCAACTCCACATATACTACAGTAGGCCATCTGATTGCAGTGATGACCTCCTCTTTCAGGTACTCTCATTACCAAATCTGGCAACAGATCAGCCTGTAGTAGTAAGGTTGTCTAGACATAAAGTCTGCTTTTAAATTCCAGCACTGAGGGAGAGAAAGGGCACAGTTTTCATCAACTACTTGTGGTGTCCTTTTTTTTCTTTTTTTTTAACATTTTGGAAATGTTTCTTGCCAACCTTTCTAAAGCAAGGACTTGCATCTTTTCTTTCCCTCAGTACTTCTGGTAAGCAGGTGTTCTCCCTCCTGTTTATAATAGCCCTTACATTTTTTTTTCTATTTCTATTTTAATATATTTTTCTTATAGAATAGTGGAATACAGTTGAAATCAGTAGTGTCCTGGTATCTGTCAAGATGCATCACTGATCAGACCGCATCCTGATTACATGACAAACTCAACAGTAAAACACCAGTGAAAACAGATACGATTCCACCCCAAGCTATCATTCATTTATTCAGAAGCCTCTAAATTTACCAGATCTCTGCCTCTAACTGGCAACAATGGGGGACAACTGTATGATGGGGTTCTGCTTCCTTTCTTTTTGTCCTAAAGTCATGTTCAGTTCTATAAAAACCTGGTGGTCATTTCACACTACTTTCATGAAGATTGTGAAACCTTAACAACTTCCAGTATAGGATCCACTATATATGAATGCATAAAACTGTCATAGTCAGTCAGATTACTGATTCTACCCAGATTGGTTGTGTTTCTTAAGATTAATTTTGTCAAATTTTAGCAAAAACAATATACGATCAAAGATAAATAAGCAGAGGGAAGAAAAAGAAAGACAAACAACTGATACTCAGTAGGACTCTGACCCCCCTCCCCCATCCTGACTGTAAAGAAAAGGGAAATTTAAAAAATGTAATTCTACCATTCTAGAGTCAACTAAATAATCCTATTAAAATTACAAATAACAATAACACATCATTAGATTTCTTATTGCTCAAAAAACCTAATGCTTCCAATCTTTCAAAAAGTCTTCTTTTGGCTTATCCTTTAGAACCTACATTAATTTGGTCATCTAGGCTAACTCAGCAACCCTAACAATTAATTCTTCCATTGTCAGTGCTTCAGTTCATTTTCAAGTTTGGGCAAACAGTATAGTTGCTGCTCTTGTTATATATCAACAAAGTGATTCATATTTACTATCCAGTTCTTTATCCAAATGCCCAGCAGAAACATTTATGGTAATATAACTCAGGCCCACAATGCACAGGCCAAATAAAGCAGCTTCCGGTGCTTTAGGGGCATGGCGTTTAGATGACGCATGCTCCCAAACTGGCCAGAAGCTGCACCAAGGCTGTGTTGGGAGTGAAAAGCCAGTTCCAAAAGCAGTCGATTTAGATTGACTCCTGGCTGGCATGGATTGGGATTGTGGTGGCTGCTGTTAGGAAGGATCGGATTAGGGGGATTTTAATTAGCTCAAATATTGCCGAGAGGTGGCCCTAACAATACCACATGCCGGAATCGTGTCCCAGTAGTGTATAACAGAGGTTGCCAGCACAGCCCAAGAGAAAGAGACACTAATACCAACTAGGTCCAATTAAAAGGGTACCATTTATTTTAGCACAAGAAAATCACACAGCAAAAGGGGAACATACACACACACACACATTCAATGCTACAGCAGGGGAGGGGGTGAGTTCGGGAGATAGGTTTGAGAAAGAGAGGCACCAGTAGGATATACTACCTTAAAAGTCTTCCCCAGGAAGTCCTGATGAAGCTTGGATAGACAGTGAATCACGGCCACAGGAACGAGAAAGAGGGCCGCGGAGGCTTAAGAGCAGAGTTCAAGTTGGTGTGAACCAACTTGCAACCTGGTGACAGTGAGAGCTCAGTTTAGCTCAGTGATTTCAAGCAGAGCTCAATGCTCAAAGAACCCAATGCTCAAAAACCCAAAGGAGGGTCTGAAAACTCAGGGTTTATATAGTGCGAAAAGTATCCAGAGGACTTGCTAGACAAAGGTGTTGATTGCTTGGGCTTTGTTAAGCCAAGAGCAAGCAATGTGTTACACAATGCACTCAGGTCTGAACACAATTCGGAAGGGCATCTGACTTGATTACTAAGTCATTAAGCTGATCACTGGCCCATTAAGTGAGAAGCCAAATCTATTGTCTTACTTGGGCAGCAGAGGCGATTCTGGTTTGGCGACTCCCAAACTTCCTATGGAAATTTCCAATTCTAGCTTTTTCTCTAGGGCTCTGCCTTTGCAGGGCGAGCTACCTATGTGGTCTCTCCGCTTTTAGGTTAATGGTGGGTCTTCTATGGGGTCAGTCAGGGGTCATAGCACAGACCGCATATACCCAAAATTTTATTAAATTCAAACTTGGTAACACTGCCTGCTTTGGGAGCAGGTGATGCAGTGGTCCTGGCCCAGAGACTGCTCCTTCCAAGCTTTGTGCTTTGGCCCAAAATCTATTTTAGAATCTTTTGATGTGACATAGGCAGTATCCAGACCAGCACAAAGCGCCAGCCTGGATACGTACTAGGGTTACCTCGGGGCATCCTTTACAGATGCCCCGCAACCCTAGGACGTACTCTGTACATCAAAATGGCAGCGCCCTGTCTACATAGGTGCCGCCATTTTGACATGATGGACGCACCACGTTCAAACGGCCTGGCATGGGCATCACATCCTGGCGCCGCTGCAGGGCTCTTGTGGCGCCCTTTCAGCGGTGCCAGAAGGAGCTCCATTTTGGAGCTCCTTCCGCCATGCATATCGCTGGCATGGCCTTTAAATGGCCATGTCAGTGATACAGAGAGAAAGGGGCCGAGTGGCCCCTTTCTCCCTTTCCCTGCCGCTGTTGGGGTGTCCTTGGGGCATGAAGCCCCAAGGACACCCCTTTCCAGGCTGTGGGGAAGCAGCATTTTGCCACTTCCCTGAGGCCAGGAAAAGCGGCAGATCAAGGCCTCTGGGGCTACCACTGTGGCAGCTGAGGCCCCAATCCATCAGAGAAAGGGGCGGGTGCAGGCTGCCCCAAAGGGGCGGTCTGTATCCTGCCATAGACTCTTAGACTAGTAACCTTTCCCCTTCTTACAAGTCCATCACATGTGAGGGGAAAAAGGAACCTTCCTTATCTTGACATCTCCAACATTGGTTTGAAACAGTCTGAGCCATTTTCAACAGCTTGTTGGAGTTAAGTGAAATGAATACCGCTTACTTCCTGTCATGAACAGTTGGGAGACAGCCCTTTAAGGTTTGATGGCATTGTGTTTGTTATTGCACCAGAGAACTCTGACAGAGAAGGAAAAAAATCTCACAAAATTACAAATCCCAGAATTCCATAGAACTGTGCCATGGTACTTAAAGTGGTGTTAAACTGCATTATTTCTGCAGTGCAGATACTGCCAGAGAAGCTAATTTCTTGAAAAAGCTACTTTGGAGTGTGGTGAAGTGTTCTTCTTTGGACATTTTTAAACAATCAAATCTTTGCTGTGATTGTGTATTCCTGCAGAGAGTTGGACTTTCAGTGGCCCTTGAGGTGCTTGAGGTCTCTTTCAACTCTATGATTCAATTATTTGGATCCATCTACTGTTCCACAGTTGTACATTCTGGTTTTAAAACAGAATTAATTTCAAACACTACAGTCAGCCCTCCTTATCCATGAATTCATTATCCATGGATTTCAGCATCCATGGCTTGAAAATATATTTGTTTAAAAAAACATATACAAATTCCAAACAACAAAGCTTGATTTTGCCATTTTAGGTAAGGGACACCATTTTACTTCCCATTATATTTAATGGAACTTGAGCATCCACGGATTTTGGTATCCACCAGGAGTCATGGAACCAAACCCCAGTGGATACCAAGGGACCACTGTGTTAGTTTAATCATAAAATGAGAATAAAATAATAGGACCCATGTCACATTAAAAGACCATCTGCATAACCAGTTAATTTTCAAAAGCCTACTTAAATAAAAAGGTCTTTACTTCCCAGTGGAAAGAGAGCAAAGAGTGGGCAGTCTAACATCTTGTGACATGGACTAGCTACCAAGAAGGCCCTCTCATGTGTCCTCATAAAACAGTCCTGTAACAGTTATAGAACTGAGAGAAACTCCTTCCCTGAGTGTATTAAAGCTTGGGCAGGCTCATATAGGTAGATAAAAGATATAGTCTTTGTGACTATAAAACTATGGCCTGCTTAATGTACCTATGGAGAGAGACAGCCATACAAGAAGTGCCCATGAGATTCCAGTTCAGCATGACACTTTCCAAAAGTGGGTTGAGAATTGACATAAAACAAAATGTGCTAATAACAGGGATGAGAAAAATCTGTAGTCTTCCAGAGGTTGTTGGAGGGTTCCTATCCCTAGCCTTTCCCTAGGCATTGGTTCCTATGGTTCCTATCCCTATTTTATGATGAACTATCTAAACAACCAGTTTACCATAAACTCATTTTGAGCTCAGACTGAGCAGTATCCAAGTGGATTTACGGTCAGGACAAGTGCCATGCTGTGTGACTTAATCCTAGGAGAGCTTGACATGGTCTTCACACTGCGGAAGCTGGCTCTTTTCCACCTAAGCCACTCAGAAAGTCAGAAGGTCCATGTTTCAGTCTGTTCATATGTCAGCCAAATGAGCAGTTGCCCTACACATTCTTACCATGATTAGCTTGCATGGTTGGCCTTCAACATTGCATCTTTATTCTGCACAGCTATATTCTAAAAGCTTACACTTTGTGGCAGTCCAGGCAAATATTATTTTAAAGGCTCAAGGAGAAGCTTTAAGTAGCAGCTGAAGTAAAATTGTGCCATTATTTATTGATGCTACAGCTTTTGATACACATTGCTTATGATAAACATCAAAAGAGACAGGCGCCAAAAAATTAAACTACTGACCAATACTTACATAATGTGCTGCCAGTTCTTGAGACTCTAGCTAGTTTTCAAAAGGTTGTGCCAACAGAATAGTTTATGCATACATTTAAGACAGACATTAACCAGATGCAATGTGGACTGATACTGTGGCCAGATGATTTACACTCTCCTATTTAAAAAAATCATACCAGCTAACTAAGTGTCCATTTATAATTTACTTGAGACTATATGACAAACCATTGATGTTCTTCTTATATTAAAAGTGAAAGTAAAAAGTTAAGCCAACTTGGAAGTGTTTGTGTGTGCGTGTGCGTGCACACACACTTTTAAGTAATCTGTCAATTTATGACAACCCATGAATTTGACAGGGTTTTCTTAGTCAAGTAATACTAAGAGATACTTTTGCCAGTTCTTGCCTGAAATATAGCCTACAGAACCTGGTATCCCTTGGTAGTCTCCCATCCATCTGTTAACCAGGGCTGACTCTGCTTAACTCCCAAGATGAGAGAGGATTTGGTTGCTTTAGGATACCTAAGCCAGAAAAAAATATGAATAATCAACCAAAAATTTTAAAACAATACAAATATTTACCCAACCGGCATATTTCTGTAGCATCACATATATACTCAAATAGATGTCCAAAGCTACAGGACTCATGATTTGAAAGATAGAGTAAAAGGACAAGGCATTAGCAACAAAAAGAATTATGTGAATTGCTGTAAATATACAATCTAATCCCCATACTCATTGTCTTATTCAGAAAAGACAAAGGGCACACTAAACTACCATACAGAAATATGCAATATGCTAATACAGAGATTCATAACCTGCAGCTTGGACATTATATGTGCTCCTGGGGTGTTAAGTGTGGCACTACAGCTCCCTTAACCACTGGTTGTTGCTGAATTCTTTCCCTTCCAATTTCTCACCTATTTCTTTCCCTGCAGTTGCACACTGAGGAGGGCTGGGTGGGGAAAAGTCTCAATACCTGTTCCCCAAAGAGCCTCAAACAAAGCAAATTATCCTTGGGGTATGAATAAAGAATGACCACCCACAGCCTTCCAGCAAGAAAAGAGGTTCACTAGGAGGCATAAGTAAATGCTGCACTCAGTTCCTGTGTTGGCATCACAAACAACCTTCAAGTCCAAAAGATTAGTATACCCTTGGTCTAATGTCTCTTTTTACACAAAAGGAAAATTATGTCACTACAATTCTGGAACTAGCTCATCTCATGTCAATTACAGCAATTAAATAAAATGATATCATGCTACTTTTCCAATTTAGAACTGAAATATTCTTGGCAGAAACAGAAACAAATACTGTGCTCACATAACATGGTTTTCCTGGCACATTCCTTGTCTGTTTTGAAAGCATATAAATTTTAAATTAACAATTTAAGTGCTGCATAATTAGCATATTTGATAACATTAATCCTGCCATACTGACATTGGTAACCACAACAAAATACCTCCACCCAAAAACTATGATTAAGAAGTCCTACCTCATTCTCACACAAAAATGCCTTGCGAGAGCAATATTCAAAGGAAATATTCTGGGCTGGATCTAGACTTAGTTGTGCTTACAGCAGGCTCAGTAAAACCAATGGGACAAATAACTTATCCAAGTGATTTCAACTTGTGTACTCTATTCTGACTATTCTACTCTAAATATGACTAAGGGGCTAAACAGAGGGCCCCAAAGGAATGGTTTGCCACTGTTCCTTTGAGTGCCAGATTGGGGCTGCAGCAACTGCACACTGTGACCCCAATCCAGCGATTTGCCAACTCCAAAAGAAGCAGCAGAAAGCTGCTTCTTTTGGAGCCGGCAATAAGCTGCCCTTGTCGCCATGGTGGTGGCTTTTCCCCATTTCTCTGGCTCAGCTGCCTTTGAAAAGTGCTCAGAAATTTTAAAAAACCCAAAGATCTGCAGCCAGATTGTTAACTCAGGCTGGCTATAGCTCCACTAGCTGCTGGTCTGGTTCCAGGCACAATTTACAAGCTTTATAATTTTTTATTAGTTATACAACATATAAATAAGCAAACAAAACAAACACATTAATACATTAAAAAACACTTCTTTTCATTCATGAATAGTAATTTTGTAAGTAGCCTAATTTGTTGACTTCCCTTAGTTAAATCCATTTGTGCAGACCTCTCTTTCCTGCAAATTTCTTGTCTTCCACTCTTTTTTTGTTTGAGATCATTTGAAGATTTCCTCGTACCTTTACCTATTTTTGATGATGTTATCAAAACATTCCATTCATCTAACCATACATGTTTCATTTACATTTCTTATTTTATCATAACATATTCATTGTTGTTACTAATACATATTATTACTTAAGCCCTTCCTTTTCACAATATTTCATTACTGGGTTCCATGCCTGTTCAACTTCATTTAATTTATTTTTTCTCAGTCTTTTTTTATTTTTTGTTAAAATGTCTTAGCTTTTCATATCTAAAACCTTCCACATCCAATCATCTATTTGTGGTATTTCTTTCTTCTTCCATTCTCTCACTATTAGTATTCTTACAGCTGATATCAGGTATAATAGAATTCTCTCCTTCATCTTCCCTATTTTCCTTACTGGGGAGTTAATCTTTAATTAGTCATGTTAAGCAAATATATTTCAGGAAGACAATCAAAGTTTATTTCCTTGATGACTGAATGAATTTGAGTCCAAAATATTCTCATTTCAGGGCATGACCACCACATGAGGAACCAGGATCTGAAATCTTGTTTACATTTCCAACAGTCTTTTCCATTTAATTTATATATCTTTATCAATTTTATTGGAGTTAGGTACCATCTTTGGGCCATTTTAAAATATAAATTGTTGCATCCTTTTTCTAGAGCATTCCCAACTTTCTATGTCAATTTCTCTACCACTGTCTTGAGACTATTTCATCATTGTGTGTTTTACTATGTTAAATTCCAATTCTCTTTCTAATAAAACTTTATAAAATTCAGATGTTGACGTTTTTTCGTTATGTTGAATCATGTTATCTATTTCATTAACATCTTCAAATTCTTCCGTTTTTTTATCAATTTTAAATCTTTTACAAAGTTGTTTATATGGGAGCCAATGTAGACTCTTATTCAGCTCCGTTAATTCTTCTAATGGTTTAATTGTATATAGTCCTCTCAATTGTTCAATAATTATGCCTTGACATCGAATCCATTCCTTTACATCATGCCATCTTCCATAGAAGGCTCCTTGAGGAGAAACCCATAACGGAAATTTCCTGTTAAATTTCCTTCTTAAATGGATCCAAACATTTAGCAGTTCTTTCCTTACATAATGATGGCCAAAATCTTTATGTATTTTCTCTTTTCCATAACACATGTAGGCATACCATCCAAATCTCAAATTAAACCCTTCCAAAGTTAGGGTTCTTTCATTCTTCAGTTGTATCTAATCCAGAATCCATGTCATGGCATTGGCCTGATAAGTCAGGTAAATTGCAGCCTCCATTCTCTTTTTTGGCTGTAAGTGTTTTCCACTGAATTTCCATTGCAAATAAAATTACTTATAGTCTTTTTCCATTTTCGAAAATTTTATCATAATTGGTGGATTTTGGAAGAGAAAATTCACCTTCGGTAATATTTTCAACTTAGTGACTGCCATTTCTCCAAATAGTGACAAATTAAGTTTGGCCCATGTTTTGAAATTTTCTGAGATCTCTCTCCAGATCTTTTTATAGTTGTTTTGAAATAGATCCGTATTCCTTTTTGTTATCCAGGTTCCTAAACATTTAGTTTTTTAATCACATTTATAACCTGATTTTTTTTAAAACAAATCTTCTTCTGTTTTCAATATGTTCTAAAGTTTCCATTACCAAAATAAGTAAAAGCGGGGACAAAGAACAAGCTTGTATTGTTCCTTTTTGAATGCTGTCTTCTTTTGTTTTTTTCCTCCACTTTATAAAATTTTGACCTACTTTAATTCCCCCCCCCTTACATCATAAAATTCCAATCAATACTGTCAAAGGCTTTTTCCACATCGATAAATATCATTTTTATCATAATTTTTCTCATAGTATTCAATCACATCTATGGCTGTTCTCATATTTTCTCTCATGTATCTTGTTGGTAAAAAGACTGTCTGATCTTTGTGAATTATTCTAGTTAATATATTTTTCAATCTTTCATCCAAAATCGTGGTAAGTATCTTGTAATCCAAATTTAACAATGAAATAGGTTTGTAACTTTTGACTTGTTTTTTGTCCTTCCCCTCTTTAGGAATGAGATTTATGTTAGCATTCTGCCATGTTTTTGCAATTCCTTTTTGTAATATATCATTTGGTATATTTTGTAATGGAATTATTAGTTCTTCTTAGAAACATTTGTAATATTCATCTGGTCCTAGGGGGTTGTTTTTAGATTTTTTATAGCCTGTGAAATTTCAGTTCTTGTAGTTCTAGTATTTCATTTTGTTCTTTCTTCTTAGGAAATTGCAGGAACGTGAGGTTCTTCCCAAAACTTTTGAATGTCTTTACTTTGTACATCTTTAGTTTCTTTTTTAATGTAAAGTTCTGAGTAATATTTAATGAAAATATTTTTGATTTCTTCTTGTTTTGTTATTGTTTTCTCATCCTCAACAATTTCTTGAATCAGTCTTTCCCACTTTCTTTTTTCAGCCTATAGGGCAGCCATTTACTGGTCTTGTTTGCTGTCTCAAATTGTTTCTGTTTCATGTATGTCAGTTTTCTTTCTACTTCTCTGGTTAATTTCGAGTCTAGCTGACACTGAAGTAATTTGAGTTGTGTCTGTAAGATCTTCTTTTTTGGATCTTTTTCCAACTCTTTTTCTTCCTTTCTTATTTCTTCTGTTAATCTTTGTATTTCTTCTTCTTTGTATTGCTTTCCTTGCGCCCCATGTTGTTCTTTGTTGCATATTTGGAGTTATATTTTCTGTGAATTACTCATTCATTGTGCGTTTAACCTTTTATACAAAATTGTTATCTTTTAACAAATTCTCATTTAGTCACCAATTGAATGGTTACTTGTAGTCTTTCATCACCAAATGAATGGAGTTTTGATCTGAATTAACACTTTGCCAAATATCAGTCTTCTTCATTTTGCCAAGTAGATTTTTCAAAATTAAGAACATGTCAGTTCTTGAAAAGGATTTGTGAGCGTCTGTAAAAAAAAAAAAAAGTAAATCCTTGGGCCTTACCATACAAATTAGCCATACATCCAATAGGCCTAATTTTTTTCTGCAGATCAAAAAAAAAGTTTGGGGTAATTTACCTTGATTTTTCTTGATTTTCTTCTCTGGTTGCCTATCTGGTGTTTTTTTTTTTTAAATAATCTTTATTAAATTTTACATTTTAAAAGAAAGAAAACAAGTCAATTTGACAACACATCCTTTCCAATTGATATCAAAGTACAATGTCACAATTCATTAAATAAAAGTAAAAAATAACTTTCAAATAACAAGACAAACAGTGTACCTTAGAGAGATCAGTTACAATCTCTATTACTCATAATTCCAATATATTCTTCCATTTCTGTTTGCATTGTTGAAGTGTCCTACCATTTGCTATCATAGATAGATTGTCCATTAGTGCAAGTTCATGGTCTTTTATTTCCCATTCTTTAATGGAAGGGCCATTAGATTTCTCCAATATCTCGCATAGACTAAATGAGCAGTCGTTATCATATAGATTAATTTACTTATATCATCTTGATTTAACTTCAACTTGTCTGTATCTATTACATTTAAAAGAAACAGTTTGGGTGATGGGGGTAAATACTTCTGCATATATCTTACAATACTCATATGAATAATTTTCCAAATTTTTTTTTACAACTTTACATTGCCACCACATGTGGAGCAGCGAACCTTGGGCTTTCGTACACTTCCAACACTTAGTTTTATTGGACTTCTTGATCTTTGCTAACTGGATAGGTGTTATATAGCATCTGAAAAACATTTTGAAATAATTCTCCTTTAAATTATTACATTTCGAGAATTTATGGGTGTTCAACCATGATTTCTCCCAATGCTCTAAAGAGATAGATCTTCCAAGGTTTTGCATCCACTTAAGCATATTAGTTTTCACCACTTCGCCTTCCATTTCTATTCCTAATAGAATTTTATAAAATTTAGAAATCATATGTTTTTCCCCTTCTTTCAGTATCTTATCTATAATACTCGATTCACGTTCCAATCCATATTTTTCTATATCCTTTTTAAACCGTTCTGTAATTTGTTCGTAGATAAACCAATGAATTTCTACCCCTTCCTTCTGCAAGTCCTCTCTGGGTTTAATTCTCATGCCATTTATCGTTTTAATCGTTATGTCTTCATAACAGAGCCATCGATCACTTTTTAAATTTTGTTGTTTGTGTAGGGCCTCTTGTGAGGAGTGCCATCTAGGAAGTTTTGTGTAGAAGTGTTTTTTGTAAGTATTCCATACTTTAAAGAGTGGTTTTCTAATAAAATGCTCATTAAATTCCTTCCTTTCTTTAAACTCTTCATAGTTCAGATATGCATGCTATCCCAATGTTAAATTATAAATTTCCAAATCTAGTAATTTTGTGTTTTTTAAAAGAATCCAATCTTTAACTCAGGTTAATGCACAGGCTTTGAAATAAAGTTCTAAATTGGGTAGTCCTAAACCCCTTTTTCTTTACAGTCGTACATTACTTTAATGTTGATCTTTGCTCTTTTCCCTTGCCATAAAAAGTTTAGAATATCTTTATTCCAAATATTAAATGGCGTCTTATTAGCATTATAGGTAGTGATTGGAATAAAAAAAGCATTTTTGGCAATACGTCCATCTGAATGCATGCAATCCTACCCAAAAGCAAAAGCTGTTCTGTACTCCATTTCCGCAAATCTTATTTAATTTTTTTCCATGTAATGTTGTAGTTATTTTCGTATAATTCTGAATTTTTTTCTGTTATTGTTATTCCCAGGTATTTAGTTTTTTTAATATTTTGGATTTCCGTTTTATTTTTTAATTCTGTTTTTTCTTGTGGTGACAGATTCTTGGTTAAGATTCCACTTTTGCTTTTATTAACCTTACAGCCTGCTATTTGTCCAATCTGTTTTTGAGTCAACTACCCCATTCCAGTTCCTCATGATTAGAAAATTTTTATAGTCACAGTCATCTATATATTTTGTCAATTTCTTGAAAAATTTATCTTTGTTTTCTAGTGGTGTGTATATTCCAATTGATAACATTTTCTGTTGCTGAGTCTGTAGTTCTATGCCCACAGCTGCTAGCTGCTAATAGGACTTTCCTCATCTGAGAAAAGTCCTTTGGCATTACATTTGTTTCTTATGTAGATCACAACTCCCCTTTTCGTCTTTTCATTCATTGAATAGAATGTTTGTCCTAGTTTTGGATTCCTTAGGTATTTCACCTCTTTCTGTCTTATTTTAATTTCTTGTTAGCAAACAATGTCTAAATTTATTCTTTCCAAATAATGAAAATACTTACTTGTTTTATGTTTTGAATTTATACCTTTGATATTCCAAGAACAAATATTTATAGCTATTTTCCTTTCTTAAATCTTAAACCTATTTCTTCTTCTTCTTTAAATTAAACAAACTATGGCGGGTTACAGACCGCCTGTTTGGGGTTGGCTGTACCCAGCCCTTTCCCCGGTGTATTGGGGCCTCAGCGGTTAGACCGGCAGCCGCTGAGGCCTTGATCCGCCGCTTTCCAGGCTGCAGGGAAGTGGCAAAAGGCCGCTTCCCCGCAGCCTGAAAAGGGGTGTCCCTGGGGCTTCAAGCCCCAAGGACACCCCACGGCGGTGGGGAGGAGGAGAAAGGGGCCGTGTGAAGGCTGCGCCCAGCGGACCAAACCAGGAAGGAGCTCCGAAACCGAGCTCCTTCCTGCTCTGCGCTAAGGGCGCACTAAGTGCCCTGGCATGGAGCGAGGACGTCACGTCCACGCTGCCCCGTATAGAGGCGGCACGGTTGTGACGTCCTCATGGCAGCGGCCATGTGGAATGGGTGTCGCCATTTTGTGTGTGCAGAGCGCGCACTAGGGTTAGGGGGGTGCAGAAGCACCGCCCCTTTCTAACCCTAGTACGCGCTCTGCGCGTACTTTCCTGCCCATTTATAACAGGCCTATGTCTTCTTCTTGTTCATCCTTGTCTTCATCATATATCTCTTCAGCTGCTGTTCCTTTATCTTGATTCTCTTCTTCATCTAATAACCTTCATCTTCTTTCCCTCCTACTGCACCTTCAGTGTTTTCTTTCTGCCATCTTATTTTAAATTCTAAATTTCTCATTCTTCTCTTCCATTCTGCTTCACAGGTCATCATTCCTTCTTCTTCTTCTTCTTCTTCTTCCTCCTCCTCCTCCTTCTCCTCCTGCTCTGGTTGAATTTTTTTGCAGAATTCTTTTGCTTTTTGTATTGTATTAATTCTGACTCTTCTTTCCTTGTAAATAAAAGTTACTCCTATTTTCTCCCAAGCATAGTTTTTGTGTTAATCAAAAGCTGTGTCAAGAATTTATATTCTTGATGGGATATCTTTGTGTGTATTTATTTTTGAACCTTCTACTTCTAGGTCTTTTTCATAGCTCTTCTGCAAAATTACCTCTTTAAGTTTTGTTCTGGTAAAACAAATTACCAAATCTTGTGGTAGTTTCTTTTCTCTTGCAACAACTGACTTTATTCTGATGACTTTATCAATTCCTTGTTCCAATTCTTGAGTTATTAATCCTGTATAATCTGCCAGCATAGGAACCATCCTTTGGAGAGGATCTTCTTTTGATTCCTCAGGTTCATCATTATATGTAGAATCAGTTCATCAATATATGTAAAATAAACAAATCAGTTCACTTCATCAAATTGTTCAGTTTAAATGAAATCTAATTCATTCCAAATACTTAAATCCATCTAATATTATGGCATATTCTATAGTAATACTATAAATATTATGGACAGTGCCCCAAGGGATGGCCACGATGAAGCTCTGAATGCTCCATGACAGATGCTTCCCCTCAATCCATGAGAGTTAGCAAAAGTGGTCTCCAATGAACCTGGATTCTTCTTCTCTCTCCCGAGAGAGGAATTTCAGAGTTTATACAACTCTGAAAGCCTCAACCGGCGATCACTGAGATGGACTCCATCTTCAGTAACCTGACATCTTGCCTTCACAGCCAGATGTCCTCCAGGCACATTTTAAAGGTGATGACCTAATATAGCTCACGTCCGGGCTACTTGGAAAACTCTATAAATGCCTGTTAGGATTTTCAGGAAAGGCCCTTCTCTCTTTCCCACCACTTTCTCAGGATCAGGTGGGAACAAGGTAGAGGACCTTCTTGGTGGCTGCTGCCACACTTTGGAACTTCCTCTCTAGAAAGACTAGGTTGTCTCCCTCTTTTTCTCCTTCCCTTAGGAAGTAAAAATATTCTTATTCTGTCAAGTTTTTAGAAATTGACTGTGATGGCTTTTAATGGTGTGCTGAGCTGTTTTATTTATTCTACTATGGTATTTTACTGTTTTAAAATGGTTTTAACTTTACATATTGTGTAATTGGTTTTTTTAAATTAACTTGCATATTTATTTTTTACTGATGTTTTTGTATAGTTTTAAATCTATAATGTTTTCAATAGCATGTATGCCACTTTGAGTCCCATTATTGGAGGAAAGGCAAGTTATGAATGATGATGATGAAGACACTGACGATAGACATAATAAATAACAACAATAACAATAATTTGTTTAAGATGGGCAGTGAATAAAGCTGATAGGGGGAAAATCATTTAAGTTATGGTGCTGGGGAAGAGTTCTGAAAATACTGTGGACTACTAAAAAGACCAATGGATGGGTCCTAGAGGAGATCAGGCTCAAACTCTGTAATCAAAGATGACTACACTGAGATTATTGTATTTTGGCCATTATCTTGAAAAGAAGACTCACTACAAAAGACTATAATGCTTGGTAAAGTGGAAGGCAGTAGGAAAAGAGAAAGACCATGTTACAGGTGGCCATATGTTGATCAGAGAAGCCATGACTATGAGTCTTCAGGAGCTGAGCAAGGTGACTGAGGATAGGGTGACTTGGAAATGTCTCATGTATAGGGTTGCCATGGGTTGAAGTCAACTTGAAGTCAATTAACAAACAAGAAGGAAGCAGTGGATATAAAATTCAACTCAGCATTGAAAATACTGAACTCTTCAATAGGGAACTATCATCAAAGATGTTCCTATGCTGAAAATGGCAGCATCCACTACATGCAGAACAGTATCTCAGAATTAAGTTTTGTATATGGCTACCTGGTGTACAGGAAACATTACTCTCTAATTCTGCAGGCAGTCTTTCTACTACTTTCTACTATGCAGTTCCTGGTATTTAAGACAAAGTAAAAGTTTGTCTTAAAAATATTACACTATTTCCAAAGAGATAATGTTTCATTGACTTTTCTGCCGTGTTCCCTCAAATTTCCAGTTTTTGCTTTGGAATTTTTTTTAATTCAGCATCTTAAAAAAAAGGGGGGGGCTACATTTTTCTCTTCCCATTCCAAGCCTTCTAAACATAAAAATCATTTTAATGTTAATTTTCTTGATTTATAAGCATGCCTCTCAGTGAGAAGCCTAAATAATTCAGTTCCAGATCTACCAAAAATGAGGCTAAATGGAATTGAGTTATCTGATAGCAACAGCTTAGCCACAGACATAACAGAATTTAGCAGGTGGATGTTAATCTGAGACTAATTCAACCTCAAAATAAAACATTAACTGTATTATCAGCAATGGTAACCAAAGACCCAGTTTCAGTCTCTCAAGGGATGTGGTCCATTTTGCATTTGAACCACAAACCATCAGCTGCCACAAGAAGCTAGCATGTATAAGAATTCCCACATGTTGGGGCAGGGAGAAACAGGGCTTTCTCGAATCAATTCCACCACAACCCCAAACATATTTGTGACATTTATTATTCTGAATCTTCCTTGCAGCCTGCCTGTGGAATACCATAATCCACAGTAACATTCAACATGAGAGAGCAACAGCATCGTGTAATCCACTTGACGTACGTTTTCATGAAAGTAGTAAGTATATTTGTCAAACCATAGCCAAGTCTGGGATGGTTTAAGGGGAGGCTTTAAAAATGGATGGGTTAAATAAACTAGTGCCATACCTCAAGGATGGTCCCTGTTGAAAACAAATGCGCACTGACATTCTCAGGATATCAGCAGGTCACATGCTGAGGTAACTTGGGAGCTGTATGGGGCCTTCATGTCTCCTCTGTAAATCCTATTAATATCAGAATCAGCCCAAGGGATATTAGCAGGTCTCGTGTCCATTAATAACAGGCCTAACATGCAAAAATAGTTGGCCCCCTGTTATGCACAAATAGAAGCAAAATGACTTAAAAATAGAATTGAGGTAAATGATAAAATGTGGAAAGGTAATTAAGGAAGCTGCAAGAGATTCGTGCTGCCTTCTACTACCTAAGCAAACCACATAATATTTGTAAACAATATTTAATAAATTTTCCATAGAGCTAAAGAGACAACTGCTGGCTGCCATATCATATTGTATCATTATACCCAGAAGGGTTGGGCAAAGTAGTGGTGCCAGGTTATAAAAATGGCACAGTTCCACAGGGAGGTAAGGCAGAAGCTACATGACTAATGCAGCTGTTCAAGCAGAGCCATGTCAAGTCAACCGGCTGCCTAGTGTCTGTCAATTAGAGATAGCCTAGAGAACATGTAGAAATGCTCCCAGAGGAGCTAAATTAAGAACTCACTTGAGTTCACCAAGGTAGCCCTCTGACTGTTTTAAACATTGCTTTATCTCTTCTTAGCTGCCTTGTGCTCCAGGCAGGTGGAAACAATGCTGCATCCCAGCATTCTGGTAGACAAAAAAAGTGCTCACCTCAGCTATTGTGAGGCACAACCTTCTCCCACCTGGGATCCTCAGATGTTCTGAACCCCATAATATGTTGAACGCCATGCGCCATGACTGGGAATAATAGGATTTTTATTCAACATATTTGGAAAGCACCAGTTTGGGAAAAGCTGAAATAGATTAATATCTCTTCCACACTGCAGAAATAAAGTAGTTTGACTCCCCATCTCACAAAGAATTTGAGACAAACTGGATCTCAAAGGCAGTAGCATTTTGTCTTGCTAATGGAATTTAAACTTTATTTTCTGGACTGAATCTCCCAGTACCCACATGGGCAGAAGAAGGAGGAGCTCACCTGCATGAATACCCTTCCATACCATCTGAACTGAGGACAATAGCCACAGTATCTTGGCCAAATGTAGGACTATTACTAACATTGTTAATTTTCTTTCTTTCTCATACATGATTTTAACACCTTTGCCAGTGGAGCTCTGAAAGCTTGCAACATGTATAATGTGTTTTTGATATCACTGTTTTGTGGATTTTGGATGATACTGTATGCCCCTTTTAACAGTCATAGTTCCATGCTGTAAAATCCTGGGATTTATAGTTTGGTGCCTGATCTGACAGAAAGCCCCAGTGCCTCACCAAACTACAAATCCCAGGACAGAGTCATGGTAGTTACAGTGGTGTCAAATTGCTTTACTTCTGAAATATGGATACCCCCAAAGTTGGTAGCACTGATACTGACATCTCTCTAACATATGGCTGGAGTGGAATTTGGACTCTGTTCTAGATGCTTGAAATTAAAGGGACTTGCATATGAGCACAGAACTGTCTTATGTCTTGGCTTTTAATTAGAAGTTTTAAATGAGCTATTCACTACCCTAGGAAATTGGCAGTGCCACAATGATTAGTTTACTTTGCATGTGAAAGCACTGAGAATCCTTGTTCTATCTGTTTTTATACAGGGTTGGAATGATTTGGACTACAGATATCGTTGGACTGCAGGTCTGAGAGGTTCTTATCAGCATAGCCAATGGTGAGGAATGATGAGGGTTGCAGTCCAAAATATCTGGAGGGCCACATGTTTCCTGCTTCAATATACAAACAGGGTACCTTGGCAGAAAAGTTGTAGAACTAAGCTGAACAGCCACTGTTCCTCTATTTCAGCACATACTTATACATGTTACGAATACACAGCACACTCTGAAGACAAGATCCCTTTGTTGGCAAGACACAGGAGCTGGTCAATTTGGTTATTATTGGATAAAACCAGTTATCACAATTCTTTTCAGCCACATATAAAAATGAAATTGCTTCACTGTAATGTAAGCAGCTGTAGCCCTCCTAATGTAGTGAGCCTACAGTTCCAGTCATCCCTAGGAAGCATAACTGATAATGAGCTATTGTGAAAAGTGAAATCCAAAACCATCTGAACAAACACTGTCCAGCTCTTATCTAATAGGTGACTTGTACTGTACCAAGAAGAACCGTGGAGATACAATTCTTTGTCAAATTCTTGCTCAGTTATCTGCTCTGTATAAAGTTTTTGCTCACTTTGTCAGACAAACCAAAACCTGTATTCACACTATCTGCACAATATATATAAATAATCCTGAGTATTTGTATGTTAATACATCACATGAAAAATAGCCAAAAGGGTTTTTGATAAACTTGGAGCGTATGTTTGCGATATAAGAGACACAATAGTGTAGTTGTTTGAGTTCTGGAGTAGGACTCTAGGAGAACAATTTTTGAATGTCCACTTGGATATGGAAACCCACTGGATGACCTTGGGCATGTCACATTCTCTCAGCTGCAGAGGAAGGTAATAGCAAACCCACTCTGAACAAATCTTGCCAGGAAAACCAGTCATCATAAGTTGGGAATCATTTCAAAATACACAACAAATGTTTAAGATGCCCTGACTTAAAACATAGCATACATAGTGATCATGAAATTCACTGCAGGTCACAGGGCTCCCCAATGATTTGTTGTCATTTGGATTTTCACTAAATTTAGAGAGTATGGCAGGATACAGACCGCCCAAAAAGGGCAGTCTCCCGCCGCCCTGGTTTGCTCCATGAGGGAGCTGCAGCAGACAAACTGTGTGGCTCCGTCGCAGAACAAAAAGAACCTGCAAAAAGCGGGTTTTCCTTGTGACACCATAATGCGCCAGTGGTACACTTGTGGCATCATAAAGTTGCCAGGACATGCAGACGCTAAGTGTCTGCTGCGTCAAAATGGCAGTGCCCGTGTGTACAGGGTGCTGCCATTTTGACGCCCCCATCATGTGCTGGGGTGAGGCCAATATGGACAGTGCGCCCTTGGCCAACCCCTAGCATGTGAGGGGGGCGCCCTATTGTGAGGTATGTACAGCACCTATGTTTGACATGATCTGACTTAAAATACAGTCAGTGTGGTGTATGTGAAATTCACTTGCAGGGGATGGTGAAGCTTCTTACTAATTTTTATAGGATTTTCACAACATTTGGAGGCAGGTTTGAGATAAACTGACTTAAAATACTGGCTACATAGCATATATGAAATTTACTTCGGGGAGCACCCCAATTATTATTTTTTAAATTCATACAGGGTAGCATGGCTCATTATTTGAAAGATGCCAACAAGGGGAGTGGAGGTGAATTTTTGCCATAACTATAACAATAAAATTAATTTTCTGTATATTTGTTCTTATATCACATATAAATCTCTAGACAAATTTTCACCCAATTGGTCATTATGCTTGGGATGGTATGACTTCACATATAGGCTACATAATATGAAAAGTACAGTATCACAATCTTTTTAAAATTAATACAGACTATGTATACAACCAACTGGGAGAGACATGCTGCTCTCGGAAGGGCAATTGGGACTGATGTGCAATGTGAAGAAAGTCTGGTCACCCAAAGAAATAAACACTGGTTCTCCAGAACAGAGAACTATTAATAATAGTTCATGATTCTTCTGAACAACTCTAGATACTACTGCAAATAGCATTAGCTTTGTGAACAGAACTGCAGACAAGTATGGAAGCCTCATCAATGTTAACAATCCCTGCTAATTCTGGTGGTTCCAGTGATGACACTGAAATATAGGTAATAACAAATAAATAGGGCTGATAAAAGAGCAACTTATAGTTACCTAGGGATGTCCTGAAAGAAATGAGTTCAAGAAACTTGTTTACAACTGAGTTCATAACTCAGACGTTTATGTTTGCCACAGCTCAGTTTCAGCAGTCTATCAGGATTCCCTTCCAAACAATCAGTCTGCAGTGAAAATTCCAGGGCTACATTTCTTTCCAAAATACTCACAAGGACTTTCCACTTCCCAAGAGAGTGTTACTTGCTTCACCAGTCTTCACAAACCTTCTCTCGTATTCTTTTCAAACTTTGTCTCACAAAGGACAATACTCTTTTCTAAGTAAGAAAAACAAGCCACATTAACATTCCAGGTAAGAGAAACAAGTCACAGTGGGAACAGTCATTCCTAAAGTTAGTAATCTCACTGCACTACTATTTGTGTCATGGCAAGTTATAGCATTAGTTATCTGGCTAAGGAAATCCTTTCTACCACATATAGATACCCCATATTCTCCTAAGACATAAGAAAGATGGATAGGTTAAAAAAATTAAGAATATACATGGTTAGGTATTTATGTATTGACAAAGGTATTTGTTTCTTCCCAAAATTAGTAGTCAACATCCTCTTTATCTTCTCTCTAGACAAAGCAGGTCCTTTCAGGCTAAACAGTTTTCATTCATGAACTAAAAAAGAATCACCAGTGTTTATCCTTCACACAAGCCCAGTGTTTCAGTTTTGGGTACATGGCAGTCCTATGATGACAGGTATTTCTTCAAGTATCTTCAGATGTGCTTTCTTACTATCTTGTTGCTCTCAAACACAAGTTAAAATTTCCTTAAGCTGAGTGTTCCCTACAGCTAGCTAATTTTCTAAGATGAAAGAAAAAGATGCCTCTTTTCTTCACAAATTTGTGTGTACAAGTACAGGGTAAGAGATGCAGTGAGACTAGCACAATTCAAGGGCCTGATAAGTCTTTTTCTGGAAGTACAGTATATCCTTCTGGGAGAGCCAGCCTGGTTTGAGCATCCTACTATACAGGAAACCAGGGTTTGATTCCCCACTCAGCCACGGAAACTCACTGAGTGACATTAGACTAGTCACTCACTCTCAACCCCAGAAAACCCTGTGGGAGGGTTGCCATAAGTCAGAAATGAGTTGAATGCACAAAACAATAACAATATCCTTCTGAAGTTAGTTCAACTGATCAATTCAGCCTAAGTGTCAGGAATTCTCCATTTCTACATCATCCCAATAACTGGGCCTAATAACAGACAGTCTCAAAAACCTTTGCATCCATAACTGGAGGCCCTGGTGGGATGATGCATGGATCCAAGAAGACAAGGACATATACATATCAAGCCCACTGATCATTATCCCTTCTTGCTCATTCATACAGAAACAACTGACACCTATTGCAATTATCAAGCTTTTCAGCTGACAACTACTTTGTTTTCTTTTCGTACTGTGGAGGGACTTTCCAGCACTAACTCCACTGTCACTGAGAGTTATTTTTTGATTTTATGAGGCTATCTGACGAGATCTATGTGGAAAGAATATATAGGGTTTTGAATGAGCTGGCACAGACAAGGATTGTTAAGGCAGCACAAAGAGATTGTATTCAAATGAAGTAAAATAACTTAGTAGCCTCGTGCTCAGTAAAATTAGTCTAAATATGACAAAAAGAAACTGCTAAACTCTTGCTTTGGCTGCATCTGCACTGCAGAATTAATGCAGTTTGACACTACTTTAATTGGCATGGCTCAATGCTGTGGAATTCTTGGATTTGTAGTTTTGAGAGATATTTAGCCTTCTCTGTCAGAGAGCTTTGGTTTCACAACAAACTATAAATCCCAGGATTGCATAGTATGGAGCTTTAACAGTTGAACCAGTGTCAAACTGTGTTAATTCTGCAGTGTTGCAGCAGCCATTATCTCTGTCTTCTCCTAAAACGAGAATTGTTTTCCTTAACTGAGCAAGAGGTAAGGCTTGTTTATATAACTGAAAATGGGATGATGGTGATATAAGATAACTAAATTCTGAGATATACAGTCCTCACATTCTGAAGTTCATTTGTATTCTTTCTCACACCATGTTGGATTTTGAAATGTTCACAAAGAATGTAGGATGATATATTCACCAAAGAAGACTGTTTTCTTATCTAGTCCAGTATTGTTTTTAACCAGCAGTAGTTGATGTTGGTCTGCAGTGGAAACATTTTTAGGTGGAGCTAGACCTTCTATGTACAAAACATATGATCAGCCACTTGGGCTATAGCCCTTTCCCCTCACATTCCATTAACACCCCTTTGCTGTCCTACTACAAGCTTACAATTTCAGCGACCTAATTCAGCTGAAGAATTACTATGCTACAAACACCACATGATTAACATTTAAGTCTGGCATGAATTCATCAGCTCGGCAAAAACCTTTGTTTGTAAGCAATGGAATATTTTAAAAGAGCCATTTTTATAATGGTGCAGGTTTCTTCATATCCTCCCACACACTTTAGATTTATTGTTGATTGTTTCATGCTTGGAAAGGAAAGTGCTGAATATGGCAAAACCACAACTATGTAAAAAGCAGGACACACAAATAATGGAGAGATTTATTTCAGGTTCATAAATCAAGGCATTTATATGATGCTTTTATTTAAGCACGTGACACAAGATCTAATCCTAAAAGCCTTGATTCTAAGTGCCCTAAACCAACAAGGGTCCACAAATATTTGGCTGGCTGGTCTTGCTAGTCAGCCATTGTTTGTGGTCACTAACAATCCTTTCCCTGCCCTGAGTCCCTGGTGTATTCAAAGAAGAGATTCACTCATGAACTTTGGTTTGAGATTTCAAAAGCAGGGAGAGAGGCTCCTGCTGCTTATGAGGGAAAGGCCCATGTAGGATGGGAGATCTTTTCAGAGCTTCCAAATTTTATGTTTTGGGACTTGATGCTGGGCAATCCAAAAACCTATAATCCCCCAAAATAGCTTTTCCAAGTTCTGGAGATAAGAAACTGAATTTCCCAGTGTTTCCCCCAACACCTGTGGGATCATTAGTGCTTGAATGCAGATGGGTCTAACTCTTTCCCTTGTACTGAATTCCTGATGTGAATCATTTATCCAGAACTGCTATTAACTACAAAAGGGGAATTAAATAAGTGCTCATATATTAATATTTTAAAATAGTGCTGTTTTTGGTGGGAAAGGAAAAACATAAAGCAAGGAAACCAACCCATGCCAAAGAAGAATTGAAAAGGAAACTGGGCTAGAGACTATTCAGAAATAATCCCCAAGGGAAAAAAATAAAATAGGGAAAGAGGCCATTTGTGAATAAACACTATAGAAGGATTTTGCCCATGAACAGGGCGTTGCTGGAGAATCTCTATTGAATGCTATGTGAAACATCCATTTTAATTCCACTGCCTGCCAAACATACCTTCAGCACTGCTGAAATGCTAATTATCCCAGCAGTGCTCAAAGGCTTTAGCACAAAAGGCAGTTATGACCACATGGCGCTGAATTTACAGCTATAGTGTTTTCAACTTTGTTCTTGTACAGACAGATGCTTGTGTTTTGCTTCCATAAGGGACAAAAGTATGCATTAATCTGTAGCTGCCATGTGACTTATGCAGTGTAACACCTAGAATCAACCCTATTAGTCCCAGTAGGGAGCAGCTGTTCAAGGATAAGGAACCTATCAGCCTCTATCTAGCAAGGCTAATGAACAGACAGTGGGGAAGCAACAGGTCCCCTGACAGACTATCCATTTTTCATCTTTGGTGAAAACCTAGCTTTTTAATGGAAGCTTTCCTGCAGAGAGATTCTGTTTTGCTTGAAATGGCCAAATTGTTTTGAGACATTTTGGTGTTTGTAGAGTAGGCCTTCCATATTTGCTGGGGTTAGGAAAGTAGAACCCTCATATAAGTGTAAAAACCACAAATAAAAAAAGCACTATTTATTATACCCAAGAGAATGCCTCTCTAGGAATTTCTAGGTCTTCCAGTACAACTCTGGCGGGTTATAGACCGCCGCTTTGAGGCGGTCTGCTGCTGCCGCCATTTCCTCCATAATGGAGCCGTCGCAGCCACATCGCGCGGCTCCCTTACGGAGAAAAAAAGAAGCTCCAAAATGGAGCTTCTTTCTGCGGCGCCCTAATGACGTCGCGAGGCGCCGCTGGTGCACTCGCGACATCATTAGCGCCGCGACACGTTCGGATGCACAGCGTCCGATACGTAAAGATGGCGCCGGCCATGTGGAACGGCCGGCGCCATATTGTACGGACAGAGCCAGGGGCGTCTAGAAGAGACGCCCCCTTTTTAAAATGGGACATCCTGCGGACGTCCCAAGTGGCGGTCTATAACCCGCCACTGTCACCAACATAATCTGCAAGCTGACCATAGAATTGTGCTGGTGAATCTAGAAACATCTAAGGAAGTGTTCTCTCTAGGAATCTCTGGACCATCCAGTGCAACCTCTGGTGAAAGGAGGCCATAGATTCATGCCAGAGGACCGAGAGATTCCTAGAGAGAATACATTAATCAAATCTTCAAAAGTCAATGCTGTGGATGTGGGTGGTCACTACAAGCTGTGCTTAGGGAATATTTTGTTTTTGAATGGTTATAGTGTCTCCTTTCTACTCAGTAGACTGGGTGGTAATCTTTTTGTGGCCCTCCAGATGATATTGGATTATAACTGCCAGCATTCCTCACCACTGACTATTCTGGTTATAGCTTCTGGGTCTTGCAGTCTAAATATTTTTAGGGCCACATGATTCCTACTCATGCTGCAGACTCTACAGTATAGAGCCATGCTGATTCAGTCCAGAAAATGGCAGTTAAGCTTGTTGAAACAATGCTGGATAAACCTGCTTTCTGCTATTGAAATGCTTGCAACATGCCTTAGTTCACAGCTATTTCACCATGGTTTTACTATAGAATGGTTATCATGTCATTATTTTTTTCTTGTACTTTTGTTGAAAGCTGCTTCATGAACCATATGAACAGAAGAGCATGCTACCTCTAAATATTAAAGTAAATAAAAGGTTTGTGAGGCCCTTGTTGATTCCTGTTGAACTGGATACGTTAGAACATTGCTCTTCTTTTCCTTTCACCTGGTAATACAAACAAGTCTTTTTTAAGTAATTAATTCATGATTCGTCATGTTAGACCCCATTCTAAAAACAGGAGAGATTCCTGTCAGAAATGAAGCCCAGTTGATCCAAATCTTGTTGAAAAATGGCACATTTCTCCTGTTGACAGGTTAAAGTAAAGGCCTCTGATATGTTTGTTTCCTGTATAAGGGTATTATGTCTTTCAATAACAAGGAGAAGGATGAATGCAGTTTTGAAAGTACTCTGGCTTTTGTCACAAATGAATTACACTGCAATACAAACACAACAGATTTCTTCTTCCACAAATAATACATGTGGAGAGGTTAGAATCACAAAGGAGAAAGCAATGGAATATTCACAGTCTTTTCTTTCTGAAAATTATAATAAAATAAAAATGTTAATATAATTCTCATTAATTTGCCACAGTTCATATTTAAGACAACTGTGATCTATTTAAATGAATTATTTTCCAACATTCACTCATTGTTTTAAGTTTGTCATCACCTTACCCTTCAGATGAGAAAAGAAGTCTCTGCAAGTCCCAGGCTTTGTGCCTGCACAAACTGATTTTATTTTGGGGATCTAACTGACATTTTCTTCATTCTGAAACATTTCCTGAGAACACCTGGCATTATCAAGCACTTTCATTTCTACTTCCTATTTTCCAATAAATAGTTTGGATGCAAACCTGAGAATATGCAGATAAAATCAAAACAAGAAGAAATAGAAACTCTAAGTGCTTCCAGATACATCCCACCCCTACCCACCCCAATTCCAGATGATCCCTTTATATCATTGAGACATGATACTGGAATTTTCTTCCCAGAATATTGCTTTGCCACTATGAACATTGTTTTCTGAAGGATTACTGTAGATTCCTGGGGTATTAACCTCTATTTAGGAAAGATGAAGACTGGTTCAATTAAGACAGTTTTCTTCATCAGAGTTTACAAATTGCTTGGAGCCCTCTGAGGGGTATCTGCATGGATGGGAAACTCTGGCTCACCATCAGGGCTTCTAGATTTGCGAGGGGCACGCAGTTCAGACAAACGGCACCCACCAGAAGCACTGTCTGCACACATTGTTGTGTGAACGTGCACTTGTGCAATCATTTTGCATCGAAGAGCATAGACAAACAAATCTGGACCTAAAATAAATGCACATTTCAATCTTTCACTCATCACATATCATGAAAGGAATGTTTTTGCCTAATACTTCTGTGAAAGCACAAGGAGGATAGGGCTATGCATAAATGGAACATCACAGAAAAATTGATTGTCTTCTAGACATTGGGTAATATGTGTTTAAATCTAGATATATTATTTTGGTTTCTTTCCTATAATGTAATAGGTGGTTCAAGTATGAAATAACAACTGTTTATTTGCCATTGTATATACTAAAAACTCCAAGGCTTTTTTCTCACCCCAAGAAGGATTTGTGGCTTTCATGCACATTTAAAACATCTTTATTTAATAATCCATGTGGGTTTGGGAATGAACTATATGAAGAGAGCAAAAATGACACAGAAATATCTATACATGATTTATATTATTTTGGATTATTTCCTATAATGTAATAGGTGGTTTAAGCATGATATAAGTGAAAAGATAAATGCTATATACTTGAGCCTAGAGAAAGTCAGCACTATGAAAAACAGGAGGCATAATATACCCAAGGGTCAGGACTAATAGGCACATGCAGTCAAGGCTTAATTTTACCCTGGAAAATACCAAGGCAAATCCAGGCAAAGGTCAAACTTCTCATGCTCTACAAAGCCAAGGAAATTCATGGACTGCCAGGACATTAGTTTCAGAGTCTGGGAGAACATCACAGGTCAGGGAATCTTCCAGCCATGGACTGCCAACTTGGGCTGGGAGCACAAGACTTTCTTGCTGCCAGTCAATTTCTGGGCACAATTCAAAGGGCTGGACTTGTAGAGCTGTATACAGCTCAGGTCCAAGTTATCTCCAGGTATCCTGCTATAGCCTGCTATATGAACCAACTCAAGTTTTGAGATTTTCTGGGGAGACTCTTTTCTATCTCATCATCTGCACAGGTACATCTGGGGAGGGGGGGGGGAGGAGACAGGATATGGCTTTCTCGGTGACTGCTCCTGAACTCTGGAATTCCCTTCCAAAAGAGATTAGCGTGGTCCCATCCTTGCTGTCTTTCTGCAGACTTGTTGTTTCTGCAGGGGGTTGTAGACTGATGGATCGAGGAGAAAGGAAATAGTTTTAATTTTATTGATAGTTCATTTCCATTTTAAACTTTTTATGAAGTGAAATTTAACTGTATTTGTTTTAACTTTTGTAAGCTTCCTTGAATCCTGAAATGGGAGAAAGGCAGAATATAACTAACTAATAAGAACAACAGTGCCACCACCACTATAAGGGCCAGTGTAGCACAGATATGAAGATTCCAGATTCTACATTATAAATCATTTTCAGTACTGTCAGAACTAGATGAACTCTCCCCACTACCAACTGTAGCCTGAAGCAGATGGGCCAAAAGAGCATGCCGGAACCATGCCAGCACTGTTTGCACTGAGACCATGGTGACCGCACATGCCTGGTCCCTATCCACGGTCATGAAGCAGGCCACCAGAATGAGCAGATTCTATCCACTCTTTATTTCCCTTGTTCTTTCCAGATGGTGCAACATCAGCGCAACTTCCAGCTGCATTCACAATATGCGTCATCTAAACACCACACCCCAATGTGACCCAAAGTGTTTCAGGTCTCAGTAAATCAAGCTTCTGTGGATGATCAACAAGCTTTATTTCTGAAGTCAGAGAGCTGCAGCTAATAACACATTTTGGACAGAACTAAAGTCTAAGCACACATATATCAAACATAAGCATACCAAAAGCATTAACTACACCTTGCAAAGTTGGCAGGCTTAAACTTTCTCCCATTTTTGAAACAGTTGGTTCATCTTTCATTGTTTTCCCTTCTTTCTCAGGCCATCCTTGCCTAGTTAATAATAAATAATAAATCCTTTATTTATATATCGCCCTTCTTCCAATCAGGGCGGTGTACAACATAACAACAGACACAATATACAAAAGCAATAAAACACATTAAAATATACATTAAAACCACTAGCCAGCCGACCATTGGGGGGGCGGGGGGGGGGGGGGGATTAACTAGAGCTTATATCGGGGTTCTAACTGCTGCAGAAAGTTGATAACAGTGGCATCACAATCTGAGAAGGAGGGAAAAAACCTTACATGTTCCTTTTACCAAGCGTACAGTGAAAGTCAATTATTTCTCAAAGCCTCTCCCTAAGGCTACATTAGGCTGTATCATTAACATAATTAAATATATAAAATCATCACACATTTACCCAACCATATAACCATTAATTAGAAACTAACAACATATGTTTACCTGTTGGTTTAACATATATAACAAACCTGAATTCCTCCCTCCACAGATAACCCAACCAGCTAATAGGAACAATGCATCATATCATCATGAATCTATAGCTATCTATAACTTTATATATCAAAAGCAAGCACATGTCAACATGTCAACATACATATCCACAGTTCTACACAAAGATGAGATGTCCACGGTTGTATCAAATACCTATCTTTTAGCATACATATCAGTTAGCAAACATATTATTGTATTGTTTTGTATTATTTATATGTATTATGCTATTATTTCTTAGATTGTACACGCCATAGGCAGGTTTACTTTATCCATTTTATTGTTTGTGTAAATATACAGCGCTATATAAATAAAACATAATAATAATAATAATAATAATAATAATAATAATAATAATAATATCAAATATATATCAGTTAGCACACCTGATGTAAACCCTTATTTATCCTTTTGTCATCCTACAGCATAATGATCTAAAACAAAACAACCGAGTGAAGCATCATGACAGAATATCATACCCTCCAGTTGAAACTGTACATATAATACCATATATCACAGTTGGATCACACATGTGACACATAACATGGTCTTCCAGCACAATAAACACGACAGAATTAGCCCAGTCCTGACAAGTACACTTTAATGCAGGCATTCAGTCTTTCTGTTGGCAGTGCTGGGATCCCTCTGCATGGAAGCAGCCTGCAGCACTGAAATTGGACAAAATTTAACCAAAGCTATTTTACCCACAAAATGTCTTTTAAATTTGTCATATGAACCATACATAGGTGGTTCTCTCTCCAAGAATATAGCAGACGGGTATAATCATTCATGATTGGGTATGCTTCCCATACCCAATCATGGCATCCCAGACCCGATCCAGACTTGCTCCACACCTTGCAAAGAATGGGAAATCCCATTCTTTCAAAAAGTGAGAGAGAAGTCTGGATCGGGTACGGGGTGCCTCCTGCCTGGGCAAGCAGGCATGTGATTAAATCCATGTTTGAAAGTTTTCATTCTGTGCCTAGCTCAGGAGGAAAGGACAAGAAAGGGCAATGCAATAAACTCCAAATATTTGTTTATTTAAATGTTTCCATTCCACTCTGTATCATGAGTTCTCAGGGCTGCATGCAAGTAAAACCTATTTAAACTAATTCAGAATTGAAAACAATAAAATTAATTTAAATCAACTAAACATTTATTCACCAATTTGACAAATTAAAACAAAATAAAAGGTAAAAACAATTTCAAATCATAAATATGGATTTTGGAGGGAAACAAACTAGGCCCAAAGGCTTTAGTAATAAACAAGGTTTTAACTGGGCACCGGAATGAAAGCAGCATAAGGATCAGTTGGAACGCTAAGGGAGTGTTCTCACTTGTGATTTAAAACGAATTTAAATACAGCGGTTCATTTGAAAGCGATTCAAAGTACAGCGAGTGTTATCCCGCTTTTCAATTCGCTTTATTTGTATCGTTCCCATTTACTTAACGTTTTATTTTAATTCACTGTAATTGACCCAGTTTCGTCCCCATTCAAGGATGAATCGGTGTATATTTTAACCAGTTTTGTTACTTTTTCGTTCACATTCACTTGTTTCGGCTGTCAATCAAAGCGACGTCATCATGACGTCACATTAATTCGGAGTAACTTACACCGATGTAGCCTGTACTTTCGTTCCCACTACCTGGCCATTTTTAATTCGTTATAAATTTCGTGGTTGTTTTTTTTTTAAAGAGCCAATTAGGAGGCGCATATTCGTCCTCTTCTGTGTCTCCCCATATTAACTGCCATAACTCAGTGCTAGGGAATCCTGGGAATGGTAGTTTATTATGGCACCAGCACTCTCTGGCAGAGGAGGATAAATGTCTCACAAACACAACAAACACAACCATCCCATAGTTCCTCTGGAAAGAGCCTCGGTAGCCCCAAATTCACTTTGGCTGCCCCAAAGGGGAGAGAATCTTTGGGGAAGATTGCTCCCAGGGCTGTCTGGAGAGCCATGAAGGGGGGATATGTCCTGCAAAACCCATCCCATAGTTCCTCTGGAAAGAGCCTCAGTAGCCTCAAATTCGCTTTGGCTGCCCCATGGGGAGAGAATCTTTGGGGAAGATTGCTCCCAGGGCTGTCTGGAGAGCCTTGAAGTGGGGATATGTCCTGCAAAACCCATCCCATAGTTCCTCCAAAGCCCATCTGCTGCTCAGACAGAGGTAAAAAAGAAAAAAGAAGAGTTAAAAATGGTGTTCAATGGCTCTCCTCACACATCGGTCTATGAAAGAGGAGCAGAGGGGAGGTTGCAATCCACCAGAGGAAAGGCTATTATGCGAATGTAAGAAAATGGAGCTGGCGATGCAGAAAGACACCAAAGAGGGTGACACCCCCAGGCCAGCCCATCGCGCTCCGCTCCTCCCATCCAGTTGACCCGATTCAAAGGCCAAAACGTTCCTATTTAAATACTCCGAATCCTATCCTGAATCAAGGGGAAATTGTAGGTTCGACCCTTCTATTTTTTTAACCCGGATTATACGCCATTAACACGGATTAAATAAAAATCCGCTTTACGATTCGGATTTTAGTGGGAACGATTGTGGGTTACTCTGGAACTGTTCTAGAGTTAATTCGGTTTCTAATAGGAACACTATACCTTGGATTCAATTTGTAACACGGAGTATAAGCAAGTGAGAACACCCCCTAAGGGGAGGATATTCTACAAACAGGGCACCACAGCAGAAAAGGCCCTTTAACATGTCCTCCTTTGTTGTATCATTCCTCTGCCCCCTCTTGTGGACTTTACTCTTAAGGTAGGCTTTATGGGGGAAAGTGTCCCATCATGTATCAGTGTCCCAATTGATTTAGGGCTTTGAATGACATTTCCAGCATTGTGAATTCAGGCTGGAAGAGTATTGGCATCCAATATAATTTCTTTAAGACTGGTGTTATATGATGTGGATACATAACTCCTTTCAGCAACCTCACTGTTAAATTTTGCATTAGCTATGGCTTCTTGGTCATCTTCAAAATTAACTCCAGTGAATTGCAGTAGTACAATTGTGGCTTTACTTTCCTAGGTATTGCAGTTTTGCACATGCCACAGTGGAAAAGAAGGGACACCAAAAGCATTCCTTATCCAGATTGCTGTTAGCAGAATGTGAGTTTGTGATTAGTTTATAGAATCGATCCAGACTAGTCCAGGACCTTATCATATTAAAACTTTTACTTCTTTCCTGTTTGGACAAGGAAATCGCTATGGATTGGGACATTAAAAATTACTTTCTTCCAATCATCACAAAAAGAGTAAACTAGCCCTATAAGACAGCTGCATTTAAAACAAAATAATAATCAAAGCAAACGAATTCTGGAATAGCTGCTGGAAATATGGTGGTTACAGAACTTATCTTGGCAACAGACTTTTGTTAGGGTCATCTCATAGGTAAACCGTTTATAACAGTGCCTTCTTTCAAACCTTTCCCAGTCGATGTTATTTCAGCTGCTTCATTTGGATTCCCCATTCTCCCTCAGTACCTTTAATTATTATTGCTTGTTATATGCAAGATCACTTTTTCCTGTCAAGCTAATCCAAATTGATTTTTTTTTTCATTTGCAAGATGTCCTACCAAGTAACCCAAACAGTGGGTCATATATTTTGCATAGTAGATTTACAAAAACTTCTTCCTTTTAGCATTTAATTTTTTTCAGAATATCTTCTCCTGTTGTTGCTGTATTGCCATTCATGTCCATTGTGATCTATAAGATTATAGTATTGACACCTACTTGAATAAGATAAATTTTGGTTCAAAGTGTACTTTAAAGAATCAGTTTGACAGAGTTCTTTGCCATAACAATCCTGATTTTTTTTAAAAAATGCAAAAATTTCTGTTTTGCTCTCAGAAGAAGAGGAAGTACTAGTAGCAATAGTTGCCCCCTTCCTATTGAAAATCTATTTGAAAAACATCTCAAAATTTGGAGGACAGGAAAAGTAGAGAATATGGAAAGCCCTTCTCAAATTCCTCTTCATAACAGATTTGGGGTGGGAGAAGGGAAGCAGGGCTTTCCCAATGGAAATCCATTCTTTAGGCATGTCTGCTCAAGAAGCCAGCAATGATTAAGCTTTAAAGTTTTCAGAAATATATCTATATCTATCTATATCCATGGCCATGGTCATGTCCTATCTATATCTATATCTAAGGCTTGGTACATACCACCCCATCAGGGTGGGCTGGAGGCATCTGGTTTTTCCTTGGAGGGACGCCACAACAGCCAAACTGTGCGCTGTCCCTCTGCCCCAAAAAGAACCTGGAAAAAATGGGTTCTTTTTCTGATACTGTGAGGACTTCATAAGTGCACCAATGGTGCACTCGTGACGTAAGCGACATGTGGCAATATCTGTATGATGCACGTCGCTTATGTCATCATGGCAGCACCCGTGTGAATAGGACACCACCATGATGTCGCCACCATCACATGCTAGGGTTCTGGAGCATGCGGATGCTGTGCACTCCAGAATCCTAGTATCTGCGGCGGCTCGCCACTTTTGGCCTGTCTGACCCTAACTAGAAATGTATCTTCAGCTTTTCTAATGATATAAAAATACAAAGTGGAGAAAGCAGCAAAACCACTTTGTTTCACAGAACCTTAGTTCTGTGAAGCTTTTCTGTGCTGAAGCTGGAATTTAATAGTATATGGTTTTTCGTATTTTATTATGCCCTGTCTTCTGTTTGTTCTTTATTCCCTACAACTTACTCAAGTTTTGTTTATTATTTAAGTACATTCTTACACTAATCACAAACACAAAGTCTGATTATTTTGCCAACATGATGTCACTCACACGTGAGGAAATTACCAGCTGAGTTGCAGCAATCCCAATATTTGCAAAATTACCCAAAAAATCCCAGAAAAAGAAGAACTCAAAACCAGTGAAATAAGGGCTAAATACATTACAGTAAGTAGCCATAGAATATGGAGTGTCTGTTTTGTGTGTGGGGTGAAATCTGGGGGAAGGGGAGTGGAATGGAATGAAATATCCTCCTGGCTACAGACGTGAATGGGAGCACTATATCCACACACTGTAACACTTTGTTGTTGGTCCCACTTATAGATATGTATATCATTATCGTCAATAGCAACAGTGTTGGAAAGACTTTTTAAGAGAACAATGGTAAACTTTTTAGAAGAACTTTTGTCCTTTAAAAAAAGTGTTCTGGGATTACACATCTGGGAAACATCCCCATGCAGAAGATACAGTTGTGTTAATTTGTCAGCTTTTGAATCCACATTTGAATCCAACATCGCATTTTAAAGGGCTAAAATTGGTTGCATATCAAGAAAAGTTGTGCATTAAAATACCGTTTTCAAACCTCGAATTTCATGCAATTCAGTGCCTGCATTCTTTATGCTTCTACTTTTTTAAAAAAATATTCAAATCACTTTTTCCATGGATGTGTTTATGTTACATAGAGTAACAATGAAATGCTTTGCTGAATTCATAATGGAATTAATAGACCTTCCTCAGAGTCCATACTCTGAGGAAGGTCTATTAATTCTCACTGCCATGGCCTTAGTAGTCATGTGCCTGCCTCCACAGCACATGCTCAATTGTCTCATTTCTTGGAGCAGCTAGGGCCATTCCAAAAACTGGGGATCCATTACTCCCTAAGTTAACTCATAACAAGTAATCTTGTTACTTATAACATGTTTCGAATATCTGGGTACAGAAATAATCCTGTTGCCTGCACGGGGAGGTTTTTCATGGTTGTACAGTGTGGTGTTGTGGTTTGAATGTTTGACTAGAACTCCATGAGACTGGGATTTGAATCCCCACCCAGCCATGGAAAGGATGCCTTGGGCAAGTCACACTTTCAGCGTCTAAGTTGGCAATGGCAAACTTCCTCTGGATAAATCTTGCCAAGAACACCCAAGGATTGGGTCACCATACATTGCAGTTGATTTAAAAGCACAGAACAACAACAATAGATGGAACAGTGTGTCCAACTACATTTTGCAGGGATCAAGGCCATGCCCCCTTTTGTACAGAGTACTTTTTCAACATTACAGTTGCAAGTATTGTGGTCAGCTGTATTTTGAATTCTTGGGACTCCTTACAATGATGGGCAAACCTCAAACACCGTTCAACATTTCACAGATGAGAACTGGGACATATGCAGCTAGGCAATACCAGAGTATGGTCAAGGTGACACCATTTTTTAAAAAAAATGTGAAATATTACTAATGAAGAAAAACACACAACCTAGGACAGCCTGAAGCAGTTCACTTTTGCTTGAGCCTACTAGGAAGGATGGGACTCCATCACCTCCTTTCCTCTACCACCAGTTAAATGGAAGTGTATACTAATTTTGCACTTTCAGCTCAATTTGCAGCAGAAGGCATAAGATACGGACAAAGTGGGAAAGTGAAAATGAAACTGAGCCAGAACTCCTTAAGGTGCCAGAAGATTCTTTGTTGGCTTTGCTGTAACAAACATAGCTATCTCCTCACCCTACTGTGAAATGATCTAAGACAAGGCTTTCTCATGCTAAGATGCAGCAAGCATTATTTGCTCTTTAAAGTACTGGGAATCTGTCCACTATTCAGGAGAGGCTTCAGAGGGCTAGTGGTCATACTTTCCCCATCCTTACCATAAATATTTATGTTTATGTTTTTCAATGTAAGAAAAATGCTTATAAGCATTTGTGCTTATAATTAAAATTCATTCATTAAAATTTGTGACAAATTAAATGTCACATTCATTTTTTGAGATCTACCACTATTTCCTCCACAAGTCGTATTAGTTTTAAAGTGTGATTTTCTATAACATGGAGTTTTTAAGGAACACAACGGTTGTGTTATAGCAGACCTTTCTGTATTCACTTCGAAGCACTGAGCCCAAGGGAATAGAAAGTTTAGTATATGTGCTGGGTTGCCATTTGGATGAACACCTAAAGGAAGTGTGATTAACTGTGAAGTGAAAAGCATTCAAAATTTCCTATGCCAGTGCATATGTGTGTGTGTGTGTGTGTTCACATAAACATACTTCAGCTAATTACCTCACACTTAGTTAATGTTCTCCAGCATACCACTATCAAGAAGATGGTTTAACAATCAACTGCTTATATAAAAAATGGGTCATAAAGGACTGAACTGGTTGCAAAAGAAAGAGGGAAAAGTTGGCCTTCGCACTGGTATTTGGAAAGCTGTCTTACAGTAAATGTCACCAGCTACTGGCCAAGTCTATAAATGAGCATTACAGCTGCTATGGTATTATGGCAAGGGAGCACACTTTGTCTTTCCCTTCTTCCTTGTCCCTCTTACGTTGCTAAATGCTGGACAGTGAACTTGTAAGGATTTGCAGTACTGGCAATAGTGCTCAGAATGGGCAAGAGAGATTTACTAGAGTGTCTCATTTCTTTGTGAATTCTTTCATGTGTTCAATCACATGATTTTTCCTAACCTATTCCTCTCTATTATTATCCCTCTGATCAATCCCCTTGAGATCCCATTAAAGCAATAGGAGCTACCTTTAAGTAAAGATGCTTATAACTGAACTGTAAATGTTCTAGTTTCAACATTTGAATAAACATTCAGTTACACATCTTTATTTTTACAGTTATATTAAAATTCCAGATAAAGACATCTATATAACTGATCAAAAAGTAAAATAATGGCTTGCAAGCGGGTTTCTTTTTAATTCCAAGAAATATAGCTACAATATGCTCCCATCTTTTCTTGTCCTACCCTTTTTTTAAAAAAAGGTTTGTAGCACTATAGTGCCTCTATGAAATAGTATTTTTGCACTATAACTATTACTCTAAAAAAATTAAAGTTCAGAAAGGAGAAAAATTGCCCTTCAAACCATAAAACCAACTCGGCAAACCATGCCCTGGTGAGAAAAAGAAAATCTTTGAGCATAATACAGATTCAAAAATCACTATTAGTAGCCGCCAAACAGAATGGTGCGAGGTAATGTGGAGAGAAAAAAAATCAGCAAAAGCAAAGGAATTATATCAAGAGAATTCACACTTCTTTAGACTAACCAAAAAGAGCCCATGGCAGCAGTCACCATCTTCTGACCTCTGAGTACTAATGGGCCCTTCTGCATAAAGTCTGTATAGACTTCCATGCATTGACTGATCTTTAATTGTCATTTGCACAGAACTTCACACACCCATCCATGGCTACAGGAATATTATATGCAGTAGACCATACAGCTGTAATGTACTATGGCTTGTATTTTTTCTGTTCTCTAGATGCAAAATAAAGGAACAAATTTTTGGGGAGAAGACATAATGGGAGAGAAGGGTAGGAATTTATGAATGAAGAAGGCCTGTAGACATTTGGATAGAGCCAATTCTCTATCCAAAGCAGTTCCTTACTTATACCAGTTAGTATTATTTTTCTTTACTTTTTAGTTTACTAAATATTATTGCCTATAAGTACAACTGAAGCTAGTTTGTAGTTACAAATACTTCCAGAACGTGCAAAGGTTTGGGGTGGGAGCAGGAGGAAACTACACATGTCCTTCTTATGGATGAGCAATAAACAGCATCTGAAACTTGATTTTAAAGTTGTAAATAGCTAGCTAATTTTAAATGGTTGAATTATTTGTACTATACAGGATGTTACCCCTTTTGTTCTTCTCTGTTCTCATCAATATGGTTTCAATAAAAACTAACAGCCATTCTAAGAAAAGGACATTCTTTTATAATTTGCTCTGAGGCAATATCTTACTCATAGAGAAGATAACGTTACATTAATTCAAGTCACATTTTCTTTAAAGAGGCAGGCAGAACTGGGTGAACATTAAATTATTTATGAACATAAAATAGTGGACAAGAATGTGGTTACAGTGTAAGGTCACTTCAAAACCTACCAAAGAAAAATGAAAGATTTTATTGCATCTGTGTCCTGTTTGAATTTAATACTACAAATAAATAGAATGATTGTGTTTGTTTGATTGATTGGTTGACTGGCATGATGGTCCGTAGAGTTTTCAAAAGCATTCAAGTAGTTTATACAACTAGTTAGCTTGCAAACATCACAGTACCTTAAATCCTCAGTATTCACTTCCATGCTTTAATTTAACATCCAGGACATGTGACAATCTATTGCTGGGATAGGTAATATGACATGGTTCAAATACAGTCAGCCTTCTTTATTCACAGATTTTGCAGCCACAGATTCAACCATCCATGGATTGAAAATATTTTTAAAAAATTCAAATAGCAAATCTTTATTTTGTCACTTTATATAAGGGACACCATTTTACTACCCCATTATATGTAATGGGACTTGAGGAGCCAGAGATTTTGATATCCATAGCGTGCGTGTGTGTGTGTGTGTGTGTGTGTGTGTGTGTGTGTATTCTGGAACCAAACCCCAGCTGATACCAAGGGTGCACTATGATGTTAGCCTGCAGTTCCTAGATGCCTGCCAGCATGGTCAATAGGAAAGCATTGTGACAGTTGTGTTCCAGAATATTTGGCAACACTAGTTTGCTACCTTGTGTCATTTTCAGTTAAGTTTTATCATACAAACTTCAGAAAGAATGATGGAAATGTCTTGTCATTACAAGACAAAGGCTGATGGAAATGCATCTTAAATTGTATGCTTATAATCATAAAAATGACAGAATTCAAAGATATAGGCACGGGACAGACCACCCCAAAGAGGCAGCCTGCCGGCAGCCTAATTCCCTCCAGAGGAAAAAGAACCCGGAAAAGCCAGGTTCTTTTTGTGCTGCAGGGCGGATGTCACAAGTGCACCAATGGCATACTTGCGATGTAAGTGATGTGCGGCACTGTGTGGCTGCCACATGGTGCTTGCATCACAATGGCAGCGCCCGTGTACATTGTTATGCTGCCGCGTCATGCTAGGGTTAGGGACCGTGCAGTTGCCATGCGGTCCCTAACCCTAAAATCGGCGCCAGCAGGGTACATTTGGGCAGTCTATACTGCGCCATAGTTACGTTAGTCTGGAAAATCAGTATGCAAAGGGATCTTGTATCACCTTTGAGGTTAACTGAAAGAAAGAAGCTGGTAGCATGAGCTTTCATAGACTTAAGCCTACTTCCTCAAATCTACAAAAGCTCATGCTACCAGCTTTTCATTCAGTTAATCTTAAAGGTGATACAAGATCCCTTTTCATATAGAAAAGGGTAGTTCTTTCAAGAGACTCAGTGTGCCCATGCAGAGCTCTACTACTCGCTTCCTCTATCATACCAGTACCTGATGAAGTCTGCTTGTGAAAGTTTATGTCACAGTAAACCAGGTAATCGTTAAGATGCCAAAGGACTTTCCCTACTGTGAAAAAAAATATTTCTCTATGGGTGATATAGAAGTGTTAATAAAAATTCTCCATTAGTAATTCCAAACAACACTACCATATATGTGTTATTTCCTCCTGATCATATCTGACTATAAAGGGTTTTAATATGACACATTTAAGGAGTGATATAATCACCTATGTAGGAGCTTATCACATTGAAACTTTGAAACCAGCTCAAGCCTCCCTGGCTGCAGCTGGGACACGGGATGGAGGTGGGGATTATCACATGCTAAATTGCCACCTAATCGCTGGCTGCAATCAGCCTGGGTCCCAGCTGTGCTCCGCCAGCACTTTTTAGAAGCCTGAAGGCTTCCGACTTCTACAAATTGCTGGCAGAGTGTAGCTGGGACCTGGCTTGGACCTGGGCTAATGGCAGCTGGCGATTAGGCAGCGATTTAGCATGAGATAATCACTACCTCCATCCCACCTCCCGGCTGCAGCCCGAGAGATTTGAGCCAGTTTTAAAGTTCTTGCAATAAACTCTATAGATTGTTTAAAGTGGTAGAAATATTTAAATGGTTGAATTTATAATGGTTTTTGACCCTGACTGGGGTGAATGTGTGTTGATGCTCCTCAGCATACTACTCTGTTTGGCTTTGTTGTCATTATGTGCCTTTAAGTCAACTCTGACTCATGGCAATCCTATCATAGGGTTTTCTTGCCAAGATTCACAGGATGTATGAGATTGTCTTCTTCTAAGGATACTCTGGTCCACTAGTGAATAATACAGGTATGCTCCTTTGGCTACACTTCATATTTTCATTTAAAAATCTGGCAATTCATGGAGAAAAACATGTCAGCATATATATTTTTTCAAAAGTCATTGCTTTGCTTAGGTGAATGAAATAAAACTCTTTGTTTAAGAATTTCTGGCTTATTCTTGGATATAATCAAAGTGGTTAGTATGCTGCCTTCCCTAAATTTACTACCTTATAACTTAAACCAGATGAAATAAATTCAACAGCAAAAGAAAGGATAATCTGTGTCATGGCCCTTACCCTAAAGTGTTTATTATTATAATTTGTGGTTATTGTTGTGTGTCTTCGGGTTGTTTTCGACTTATGGTGACTCTAAGGTGACCCTATCATGGGGTTTGCTAGGCATGTTTCTTCAGAGGGGTTTGTTGTTGCCACCATCTGAGGCTGACACAGTGTGACTTGTCCAAGATCGAACCCTGGTCTCCAGAGTCATAGTCCAATGCTCAAATGATAGATAATCATTATGTCATTATTATGTCATCATTAAAATATGAAATTAAGCATCAATTTATCTAAGGCTCAGAATGTTCTGCACCAGAATTCTTCTTTGGACCTTGAATGTGAAATGCAATTTTATTTGAACATAACTATTGCTGTCTATGATTGGCCAATGGATGCTAACCTCTAGGAGTAAAAAAAAAAATAGCACAATTTTCATCATAAAATAAATGTTACTACCACTTTGCATGAGTATCTTAATTATTTAAATGTATTTTCATAGTAATACTGGACAAATCTCTTGTTGGAATGTCCATAATAGGCAAATGTTTTCTCTTGTCTACTAATCCCACCAAAATCAGAGTAGCTGATACTGTCAAATAACTGAAAAGGCAAGTGTGTTAAATCTCTAGCAAAAGTCCTACATTTTAGATGATCTGTTGGAAATAAACATCAAGTAATATTTATCACTGATGGAAGATACAGCTTTTTAACAAACTTTGTTGAGGAAATTATCACAAGTTTCTGCTTTATTTAATTATTTTTATCCAACAATCATACAGTATAGTTTGGTTTATTCCTCATTCATAGCAGCTGTTTTATATATAAGAAGCTGTGGACAAACTAGAGTTTAGCTTTAGGCTACTAGTGTTTTATTTTAAATTAAATTATTTTCTCTTATTCAAAAGAGCAAATGATCAGCACTAGGAACTCAGCTGGGACTGCTTTTCAGACAATAAACTTTCATAGGAAAAATGGCAATTCACTGAGATAAGCAGAAAAAGCTGGGGACATGTCTTAACGTATTCAGGTAATAATACATTGATAAGTACTTCATTGTGCTTCAGCCTCTCAGATGCCTTCTTCAGGTACTATCTAAAACTATTTTTGAAAGCAACAGATAAAGACATAACAAAACAATGGATAATTTTACAATCTTTCTTTCTTTCTTTCTTTCTTTCTTTCTGTCCAGTAAGTGATGTGAGAGTTTCAGCTTCAGAAATTTCTGAAGTTAAATTTCAAGTAGGCATGTGTACAAATGTAATTAGGATTTCATACATTGTAACATTATGCATAGTTTTATTGTGTATTCATGTACTGTCACCTTGAGACATGTCTCCAGTTTCTTCTGCTGATTTTACTAGGTGCTCCCCAGCTTTTAGTTTATTGAGAAAAAAATGAGGATTACCTTATGACAGCATACATGTTTCCAAAATAATGTGTGGAATGTTGATGGGATGTGAAGATATTTTATCACTCACGTTGCACAAGATATTGTTTACTAGCTGCTTAAATTATTCTGTGGGACTAATAGCTTGATTTCTTACTCCATAGTATAAATCAATGTGTATTACGTGATGAATGTGTAACCACTTAATGTCTATTTATTTCTTATCAGAATTTATGGGCCTGTTTTGGTATGGTAACTGCTTTGTTTTAATTGCCGTCAAGTCAACTTTGATCTATGGTGACCCTATGAATGACAGACCTCCAAGTCATCCTATCATTAACAGCCCTGCTGAGGTCTTGCAAATCCAGGGCCATGGCTATATTGATTGAGTCTGTTTGCAATGTGGTCTTCCTCTGTTCCTACTGTCTTCTACCTTACCAAGCATTATTGCCTTTTCTAGTGAGTCATGTCTTCTCATGATATATCCAAAGCATGACAGTCTCAGTCTAGCCATCTTAGTTTCTAGGAACAGTTCAGGCTTGATTTGCTCCAGGATCCATAGATTTGTCTTTTTTGTAGTCCACAGTATCAGTAGAACTCTTCTCCAACACCACAGTTCAAATTGATTTTCTTCCTATCAGCTTTCTTCACTGTCCATTTTTCACACCCATCCATAGAAATTTGAAATATGATGGCATGGTCAGTCTTAACATTAGTATTCAGTTATATATATATTTACACTTCAGGGTCTTGTCTAGCTTCTTCATAGCTTCCTTTCCAAGTCCAAGGCTTCTGATTTCTTGACTATTTTTATCATTTCGATCTATGACTGAGAAAAAACATGGGCCCTAACATAATTAATATGGATGTGGTGGTTCTGATCTCTGATTCTGAACTGTATATTATCAAAATATAGTGCTGGCCTTTTTGCAGCCCTAAAATGTCTGTATCTTGATTATGTGTGCCTCAACCTGGGCATCTGTAAGATACTACAGGAAGGGCACAGTTTGATGGCCTCCACAATCAGAGGCCAGATTTGATTGGCCTGGCATGAGGGGTGCCAGGCTATAGTTTATGAGGTTTCTTGATGCTCTGCTGCCTTTTCATGGGCCCTCTTTGGAGATTTGCTTGTACCCACACTCCTGCCTTCTGTATGGCTCTGCTGGTCGCTTAAGGGCCAGGTAGGAATTTTTCCCTCTTTTACATGGGTTGGTTTTGTTGTTGTTGTTGTTGTTGGGTTTTTTGTTTTTGTTTTGTTTTGTTTTTGGTGGGTTTTTTTGTTTTTGTTTTTTGCCTACTCTCTACTATATCAGTGGAACACGGACAATTGGCTCAGATGGTGTCTATAAATAGGTTGTCATTGGCAGGTTATGGGGAAAATATCAGACTTTGGTGTGTACCTTGGCACCCTTTTGGCAAAGGGTTGGACTAGCTGGTGAACTTGGGAGGTGGGGAAATAGCCTCCCCTTGGGGCTGACTGGGGGCGGTTGCTCTCTCCCGTAATGTCGACAGATTTTGGTTTGCCTTCCAATAAATGGCTGGTCAGGGAGCAACCAATGATACTGGATTGCCCATGTGGTCAGATGTTTTGCCCAAAGGAAGCCTGAGGAGGTGGTCACAGGTTAACACTTGAGCCTCAGCTGGACCTACAACAGATTGTTCCACCTTTTTGTTACTTATCTCCAGGTTAAGTTTAAATAGATTTTTAGGTCAAACAAAGTGCCCCTTGTTTAATCCAATGTCTTGTGTCTAGTCTTGTTCTTTTGTGGTTGGTCATCAGTTTAATGTTATTCATGTATGAGTCTACATTCTCCAAGTTTTTGCCAGGTTTGAAGAGGATGGTTATTTTAGAGTCTCACCATGACAGTATTATAGCTTCTCCTTGTATAATTTTAACAAACAATGTAAACAAATAAGAAATGTGGCAGAGTTTTAAAAATAATCCCCTGGTAGACCATTCTGACCCAACAATTTTTAAGGTTTGAGTCATTTGTATATTAATTTAGCTTCCTCTGCTGTTATCTTTTGTGGAAAATATTGTTGATGCTTCCTAGCATTTGTTTGTCTTTCTTTCCCTTTATTTATTGTCTGATCTGTCCAAGTGTTGGATGTACAGAGTGCATTAAAGCATTATCTAAATTCAGTTACTTCTATTTTTGTTTGTGTTTATTTTTGATCACAGAGATTGTAGGGCTTGCTTTCTTTTCTCAGTCTATTGACTAGTAACTTAAGCTCCTGCCCCTGATATTTTTTGCTTTAAATTACACAATATTGTGATTGTTCCTAAATCAAATAATTCCAGCTTCTTTCACTTTTCAGTGTGTATGCTTAACATTTCCCCCAACCCCCATATGGTTTGTATTTTTCCCCTCCAGTAATATGATTTCTGAGTGTTAGATCCCCCCCTATGTTCTATTCAAGAATAACAGTGCCTTGTAGTTCTTTTCACTGACATCTATGACTACATCTTTATGTCTCAACCTCTGGCATATTTTATTTAATTTATAATATATACAGATATAATCATATGGTCAGAGATCATGATAAGGCCAATATATGCTTTTGTTCTCTATTTTGGGCCATTGATTGACAGGTCGGCCATTCTTGCCCATGTTCCATGCTGGCTTGAGTAATAGTTATTATTCCTTTCCAAAGGATACAAAAATCTCCAAGAGAGAGTAAGATTCTCCCCATGCACAAGAATGGCAATATTCTTCTATTTATTTTCATTTGATATATAAGTCTGTCCATATTTTGATCAGTATTTATATTAAAGTCTCCTCCCATGTTCCTGATGTTCCTTTTTTAAAACTGCCCTTTCTTTTGATGGTGCAGATTCTTTTTAATTATTACTATTAGGGCTATAAACTGAATCTATTATAATGTCCAGATGCATTAATAAGCCTTTAATACATGTGGACATCCATCATATATCTCTAAAGGTGTCTTCCACTTTTATATTAAGATTACATTAGCAAAAGAGTGGCATTCCTCCTACTTTAGAACTACTAGAGGCTGCATAATAGTCTATTGCTTATTCCTCTTTTATTGGCTGTTTATATTTCTTTTTCTGGTGGGTTTCTTGAAGTAATTTCCCCCCTTATCTGTGTCTTGAATGTCTTGAATCCACTTCTCTTTTACTTTTTTATTTGCTTTTTACTTATACTGCATTTAATAGTCCTGTAGATCTCCATGAGTTCACTGGGCAAACTGTTGTGTGGTATGCCAAAGAAAAACTCATAAAAGATTTGCCTTAGGGTCACCATAAGTTAGAAATCATTGGAAGGCATACAACAACAAAGCAATGTCGCAGTTAAACCAAATAGTCATCAAGATAAAGAATGACAACAACAAAATTGTATGCGAAGGGATCTTGCAGTACTTTTGAAAGTAACTTTGGCGGGTTACAGACGGGCAAGGGAGGACGTCTTGGAGGTGTATTTAGCTGAATGCGGAGCCTCCAGACGGCCCGCCCCGGGGGCGTGCTTCAGGTGTTGGAGCTTCCACACGGGGGGCAGTGAAGACGCCTCACCTGGGTCCATTTCGGACCCGGAGTTTCCAAACCGCCTCCTCGGAGGACGCTGCAAAAAGAGAGGCAGCTTCCGCACGGGCGGCCCAAACCGCAGCTTTTTTTTTTCTTTTGCCGCATGAGAAGTGCGCAGCTTCGCAGCTGCAGCGCTAAGCAGCGGCGGCAGAAAGCCTGTCTGTGCATTTAAAGCACCCAAGCCCCTTTAAACTTTTCCCCTGTGACTTTAAAGCTAGGCAGGAGTGGTGTGAGGTAGACCACAGGGCAAGGTGGCTGGGGATTCTGGGAGATGAAGTCCAAACGCCTGGAAGGACAGAGTTTGGAGATTGCTGCTTTGGGGACCAGTGAGCCAGGCATGGTGGGAGGAGAGAACAGGAAGGGTAGAATAGAGTAGATAGGGCTGGGAGGGAACACATGCCCTGGGAGGCGAAATGATGTCTTTATGGGACATCATGGGACCTAGTGCCTTGTCAGTGCTCCCTGCCCCTTGATCCCAGGCCCAGGCCCCCTCTAGTTGCCCTTTGCCTTTGGGGGCAAGTTTAGAGGGCATCAAAAGGTCTTGGGCACATTCAAGCTTCGGGGTCTCTTTTTTTTTTTTTCCTTTGCCAGCTGGCGAATGCGCAGCTGCGCAGGGCTAAGCAGCGGCGGCAGAAAGCCTATGGGCACATTTAAAGTGCCCAAGCCCCTTTAAAACAATGGTGGTCTCCTGCCAGCTGGTGATCAGCTGGTGTTGTCATCCTTGTCCGCTTGCACTTTGCCAGTGTCAGCAGCATCATAGATGCCTCCTCTCCTTTGGTCCCCGCGCTCCTGCTGAATCTGCAATGCACAGCCACAGCTGTCCCCCTGCCATCTCCCCTCACCTCCCTTGTACATATGTCAATATTTACAGTTTTAGCGTTTTTTATTGTTAGGTGAAAATGGCACAGGAATGTGTGTAGGGGTGCACTTTAAAGTCCAAACTTTCCAAGTAGCGCATGCGTACATGTTGCTCTAGGGTTAGGGTTAGGGTTAGGGTTAGAGTTACGAGGCTTAAAATGCGCTGCAGCTGTGCCTCAGCTTCCACAGCTGCATGGCAGCGGACGTTGCAATTAAAGCCTGACTGCAAACTGCACATGTTCCAAGACCCCAACTCACTATGCGACGGAGCTTTTAAATGGGCAACTTAAATTAGCGGCGTAGCAATTCTGGTGTACCGGTGCAGCAGCTCTCATGGCTTCTTCCACTTCTCGATATGTGTCAACATTCAGGTAGGACTGCTCCAGTTTCTGCAAAATGTTTGGCTGGGACCATATAGCTATCAGGTCAGCCGTCTCAGTATGAGACCAAGACGTCCCCCTGCCTTTTTTCGGGGTGCTGGTGGATGGCTGAGCCATCCTGCCTGGTGGCAAAGGGGAGCCGCCACACAGCTGTGCCAGGAGCAGCCGAACTGTGCCCGTTCCCAGGTGAAAATGGCGCAGGAATGTGTGTAGGGGGTCACTTTAAATTCCAAACTTTCCCTTATCACTTTCTACAACCAAAACATCCGCCGGCAAAAGTTACAACTTCCCGCGGTTCTAGCAACGCATGCGCACAAGTGGCTCTAGGGTTAGGGTTACGAGGCTTAAAATGCACCGCAGCTGTGCCTCAGCTTCCACAGCTCCATGGCAGTGGACGTTGCAATTAAAGCTTGACTGCAAACCACGCATGTCCCGGGACCCCGACCCATTATGCGACGCAGCTGACATGGAGCTTTTAAACCGGCAACTTATATTTGCGGCGTAGCAATTCTGACGTATCGGTGCAGCAGCTTACAGACGGAGCTGCGCAGGTATGCATCAAACAGAAAAGAAGCGGAAAAAAGCAGCACCTTTTTAATGCCACTTCTTCCCGCTTGGGGCGTGCGGGGGGCGTGTTCATGGCGGCATTCAGGTAAAGCCCGTCTGAAGGCTCTACCTTTATGACGTCATGAGTACATCCCTTTTTGCCCGTCTGTAACCCGCCATCATGAAAGAAGTTGTAGCATAAGCTTTTGTAAGGCCAAAAACAGACAGCAGTAAAGAGGCAGCTTAACACCACTCCTTTGAGCACCAGGTTGGGGCCACAGCAACCACATGCCACACTCCCAACCTGGCATTTTCCAGGAGCAAAAAGATGTGGCAGAAAGCCATTCCTTTTTGCGCCAGGAAAAAGGTGCCTTTGCCATCATGGTGGCAGTTTTTCCAACTTTCAGCAGCATGCGATATCTAAACACCACGCTGCCGAAACACCACAATGCAGCCACTGTATAGTTGCTCAGGAAGGCTTCACAACATATTCCCCGTGTCTTGGAGATGTGCATCATGCATACACCATGCCCCCAAGCTGCTGGGAAGCTGGCTCTTTTTGCCAGTTTCAACTGGCAGTTAGTCTGCTTGCTCAGATGTATTTGAAGTAGACCAAATCTATGAAAGGTTATGCTTATGCACAGATGGGAAGGGCCCATTGTACAGTTGTAACTTGTATGTTTGTTAAGTTGACTTTCGACATATTTTAACCTGTATTTGTTTTATTTTTGTATGCCTCCTTGAGCCCTAGTATTGGGAAAACAGTGAGATCAGCATCTCAAATTTAGTACTCATGTACAGCATTTCCTCATATTGCAGTGTAAATACAAATTTCCTTCTCACTTTAATCTTCCTTTGCTTGCAATTTAACCCTTATCTAATTAATAGCATACAACATTATCCAGTATTACTGTCTATAGTATTTCCATAATTCTGAGATCCTTCTACAGCTGATGTGTAATTAACTGTTAATATTTTTTGTCAATAGCAATTCACTGTTCCCCTCCCCACATTCCTGTGGATTTCTCTCTCTCCTTGCCGTCATTCCAAACACAGCAAAGCTCAATCCGTTTTCATCTTCTGTTGTTCATATCTCCATGTGAGGTAAAATTGTATGCTTGGATATTCTTGGCATAGTTTTTCTAGTTCTGAATGGGTCTAGTTCTGAATGGGTTTGGGTCTTCTAAGATTATACATCAACTATTCTTAAGTCCTTTTCTCATATTCCTGCCCTTGTGTCTTGCCATTTGTCATCTTAGTATGGACAATCATATTTGTTGTCTTCTTCTTCATATTCATTGTTGCCTCCAGTTCCAACTGCATATTGTTTGTTGAGGAGCAACCTTATTCCCTTATATCTATTTATTGCAAATACCATTCCTTTTAAAAAGAAACCCCCAACAATATTTGATTCCTGCCCAGTGCAGTTTTTGGCTAGGAATCTGAATGGTTTTCTTCTTTGGAGGGCTTCTTGGCTGAGGTCTTGGACCAAGGAAATATTATCTCCTTTAAATTCTAGAGTTGTTAAATGGCTCATTGCTCTATGGGTTATTCTTTTGTAGAACTGTTTATAATAGCAACTAGAATGTCTCTTGGCTTCCCCCCATTTTGAGGCTTGGCAATAAGGATTTGAATCTGCAGGGTGGGAAACAAAGTCTCAGACATGGGGATTAGGAAAACATTTTGCTTATTTTCCTCAGCAAATTTTATCCTCTTTTTTACCCCAGCTAGCCAAAGGGCTGGCAGTTTACCTGTATATACATTAGATAGGACACAAATGTACCATAATGGCAGGAGACAAGGGAGAGATTTGATAGGAATTTTTTTTTTTTTTTTTTTTTGCACTATATGTCTTGTTTGGCGCTGAAATTTGGGTCTCCTGTTTGGACCTGTGAGGGTGACACTGGGCAATATCCAGTTAGTGGCATATGCACAAGCAAATGTGACTTTAAATGTCTTGGGGGGGGGGGAGATGGCCCTCAGGGAGCAATTTTATAGCCCTTTCTGTGTCCCATCTAACACTTACCCTCCCACTGAAAGGAAGATAGGGGAACAATTTGAACTCTGGACAATATCATACTATACTGTAACAGTGTTATTCTTCCACTTTAACAACAGTGGCAGCCTCTTGTGTAACCCTGGGATTTGTAATTTAGGGAGGGGGATTCAGAATTCTCAGCCAGATTGCTCTTATTCCTTGCTAAACTCCACAGTCCAAAATCCATATTGAAACTGTTGTCAGGAAAACCCTTTCCATTTTTTAGTTTTTGTGGGTTTTTCAGGCTATGTGGCCATGTTCTAGAAGAGCTTCTTCCTAACGTTTCGCCAGCATCTGTGGCTGGCATCTTCAGAGAATGCTTACCTGGAAAAAGTGGGTATATACTGTATATACTGTGTGAGCCTGGGAATGCACGAGTGATTTGTATGTGTATTGTTCTGTTGCTGATGGCTGGCCTCAGGCTGGGAGGCTAATACAAAAGAGGATTAATGTCTGCTAACTGGTGATCATTATCTGCTGGGAAAGCCCCTGACTCTGAATGGTTTCCCATTTGCATTTGCTGAGTCCTTATTTTGCTATTCCTCAGGACTGGTAGCCAAATTTTGTTCACTTTGAGGGTTTCTTCTTTCCGGTTGAAATTGCCCAGGTGTTTGTGGATTTCAATGGCTTCCCTGTGCATCCTGACATGGTAGTGGTTGGCATGGTCGAGAATTTCAGTGTTTTCAAACTATTTTATGCCTAGGATGGTTTGTGGCATGTTCTGCTACTGCTGATTTTTCTGGCTGAC
>NC_056524.1:44623339-44642355 GCF_019175285.1 Sceloporus undulatus
CCAGTCTGCAGTGTCTCGTGTTCCTCCAGCACTTCAACAGAATTAGGGTTCTGGCCACACCCACCAGTGATCCACAGAAATATCCCAAAGTTTAAAAAGTTCAGATCTCACCAAAGCAAGCACATGGAGAAAGAAAACCAGCTTTCCTCCTTGAAAGAGTGAAATAATTGTTTATGGTTGTCCATATTTCTTTCCTGAAGGACCTTAAATTACACCATAGTTACTTGTCTAACAACCAAGGGCTTCTGGGTTTTATCCCTGCCCTTTCCTTTCCTCCTAACCTTCTTCTGGTATTGTCTATGTATCCTTTTCTTCTACTCCCTGAGACCACTAGTACTGCAGTTCCATCCTACATGTTTCCTTACATAATACATGCACATGATTTAAGGTCACTTTGGAATGTGCATTTCTATATGTATTCTTCATTAAGACTTGGCAAATTAAAATTCCATATTGTGTTTCTATGAGTTTGACAGTTGCAAACCATGAATTCTTGCCAAATTATATTGGAACCACCATACAATTCGGCATGATCAAAATAAGACTTGAACATGAGTCCTTTCATTCATTGGCTATATCTGCATGGTGGATGGGAAATTACATAAGAATATGGAATTTAGAGCAGCTTCCCCTCCCCCTTGTTTTCCAAGCATGACAATTTAGCTTGTTAACATTACAATAACAAGCAAAACTTAAAACCAAACAAACACTCAACTCTTATATAGTGCAAGGCAAGATGAAATATAACATGTCCCCATGTGCCCTTTGCAAATAAGTGCACAACCTTGATTTAATAACACAAAACCTTTTTGTTCTCATCTCCAAGTACTTAAAACACTTGTAACCTGTATCTCTATGCTAGCTGAGAGATTGTCCTTATATGTACTCTGACAGATTCCTGGTTTAGAGGTTTTGTCATCTGTTAAAAGGTTAGTATGGAATACAAACTCCACAAAGTTGCTAGTATTTTAACAGGCTTATTAACAGCTCCCTTGCAAAGTTCTTACTACAGGTGTTCAACTTTGGCAATGAGAAGGAGGGAAAGGGAATTTTAAGTGGGACAAGCAGAGTTAATTCAGAATGCCCTCCCCCAGAAAAACACATATCTTTAACAGAAAGAAAAGGGAGATTGTGTGTCTCTATTCACAAATGCATAAAAATATTTATCATTGTCCTTCCACTGGGGCTTGGGACATCTTAAAACACCTGTGGTTGGAGCATGCAGGAATCCTTTTCCCATCCACTACTATGTTTGAGTTCCTCAATAGGGAGGCCTAGCTAGGCAAAAAAAAAAACCAAACCTACTTTTTTCAGCAGTGTGGCCCCACCATCTCCACCACATAGCATGTTGTTGGAGATGTGTCTTCTCACTGCACATCCAGCTACAGGAAGAGAACTGGATGCATCTCTGCTCAGCCTTCTTCTCTCTAGCAACATGAATATGGCTGTGTGTGATAGACAGAGAGTTGTGCTCTGAAAAATTACAGTAGGTTGGAGAGTGGGAACTTTTGGAGTTTGTGTGTAGAACAAATTTAAAAGTAGAGTGTGATATTGAAAGGCAGACTTACAACATTGTAACTGCTGAATAGGATGCCACGCTACTGACAAATAACTTGACTGCTCCCTAATGGAATGCAGCTGGATTGCAGGATGCAAGCGGATATTGTCACATGCAATTTTCAGCCGCCAAGTGATTGCATCTCAGATGCATCCCAGGTCCCAGCCATACTTCGGAGACTTCTTTAGAAACCATGAGCTTTCCAACTGTGAAAAGCGGCCTCTGAAGCATGGCTGGGGTCTAGGATGCAGCCGGGATACAATCGTGCGATAATACCCGTCTGCATCCTGCAACCCAGCTGCATCCATTAGGGAGCAGTCGGGTTATTTGTCAATGTGATAATCTCCTATGTGTTGTAGTTGGAACATCACTTGTACAGTTATTTTCATCATGTTTGATTCAGCTAAACTTTGCAGGATTACTCCAGGCCCTGCACCCTTTGCTGCTCAAGTTTTGTGACCTGGAATAATTTATGAGTAATATACTCACTCAGTGAGTGAGTTGATTCTAGATTATAAGTGTGCATTCTGTTCCCTAGCAGGGATGAGCTTTATATGCAGGCATCTGTGAGTCTTTTAAGTGTCGAGATTCCAAAACAATGGTCTTTTATTAACAGAGAAGTCTGATGGTTTTTATTTATTTATTTATTTATTTATTGGCCTACTAGTACCATTAAGGCCTTTTTCAGGAGACCTCTAGGAATCAAAACTTCAGAAACTACAAAAACATTTACCGGCAGAATGATAACATGAAAGTGTTCGTGTTCTCCTTCTGCAAGTATATATTTTGGAGTTCCCAGCTCAGAAATTTCTGAAGTTTCAATTCTAAGTGGCCTCTGGAAGAGCTTGAACCTATTGTGTTTAAATCTACTGTGTCTCAAGCTACCATGAATATCTCCAATTGATATGGCATAACACCAATGACTAGATGAAATCTGCTTCCCTGTAATTTGTACACCTTGGTTCCAGCTTGTCCTTTAAGAACAATAGTGCCATGATTGTAAACATTAATACTAGCAGCTTACAAGTGTATTTTACATTATTGCACTAGTCCTTTCTCCCATTAAAATAGCGTTGTTTCCAAAAGTGCTATGTAATCAGGAATGCTCTTTCCTTATCGCACCTGAGGCATTACAGTGTTATAGCAAGAGACATTTCTGAACAGGCCTGGAAAAGGAGACAGATGGGGCAATGAGAAAAGTTTTGGCTTCCCTGACAAGCTTCAGTTGCCAGGAGGGAGCAGTAATTTAGCAACAACAACAACAAAAATCTAAAAAGCAAAAAAAGTTAAAAGTTTAGGAAAACATTGCAGCCTTTCCTAGCTTGTCTCTTTTTCATTCCTGAGTTTTGCTGTCTTGAGCACACTGATGTTTCTTGATTGCCCATTCCTGGTTATCATCTGTTAAAAACTGGAGGGCACAGGATTAGCTTTCTAAAAGAAAGCACTTGAACTTTGCATTACAGTCCTTCCATGGTGGAAGCTGGAAGAGCAGATGGAAAACTGGACTGGAGGTAAGAGCTTAAAATTACTTGGTAAATCAAATTTAAAATTACTGGAGGTGGACTGATGTTCCTCACCCACAGCATACCCATTGACCAGCCCTGACCAGGCCAAAACGCCATATAAACATGATTAAACTTTTCCACAGGAAATCATAACAAAACAGAAGCAGGTTGTGGTGGAAATTCCTTGTTGAAATATAAAAACTATAGAAAGATGGAGTCACCTTTGTCAGCCAGAGAGATGGTTTTTGAAATAAAGGCTTGGAGTTTAGGAAAACTAGATCAAAGGAATAGTGAGTGCATCTTGACCTAGATGGAAGCTGGCACCAGTAGAAAGACATAACATAAACTACTGAGATAAGGATACATAGTTGACATTCAGAAGCAAGGTTAGGATGAATTCCACTGAATTCCTACAGGAGGGGTAAGGAGTGATGATGCAGTTTTAATGTATGCATGTATTTCTGTTCTGATTGTAAGAATTCTATATGTTTAAATTGTAATTAGCCAATCAGGTGTATTGAAGAAGCTTCTTTGTCTTGAATAATATAAAAAGAGCCATTTTGTCTTGTTCGGGGCCTCAGCTTTTTGGAACTTGAATTCCACTGAGTTCAATGTTTTCCTTTGTCGACAACTGGAAATAAACTTATGGATTTTCAATTACTAGGTCCTCTTGCTAATCCTATTGATCTGCCAATCCTAGAAATCTAAGTTTCCTGAAATTTCTGTTATAAGGTAAGGGACTCATTAATTGATTGTTTGCCTTGTTAAAAAGAAACGCATTTCAGATGATTCCTCATGGGAGAAAAACAGTGTCATGTAGTAAGTCTCTTCTGGAGACACAATAGATCCTCCACCATGAAATAAAGAGACCAGACATGTAAACTGGATGTAAATAAATGGGCGTTTATTAGACCTAAACCTATTTATAAATAATAATAATAATAAAATTTTTATTTATATCCCGCCCTTCTTATAATCAGGGCGGCTTACAACAGGGGTTAAAATACAATTATATAAAAACATAAAGACAAAAAGAATTAAAAATACATATACAGCAATCATTAAAAATAAGCAAAAAGCCCCATAGCCCAACCTCTTGGCCACGGAAGAGGAGGGAGGCCCACAGGATTTTTATTCGGGGAATGCCTGTTGGAACAGGAAGGTCTTTAAGTCCTTCCTGAATTGGGCCAGGGTGGTGGATGAGCGGAGGTCGGTGGGCAGCGTGTTCCAAAGGGCTGGGGCAGCCGTGGAGAATGTCCTCCATGTGGTGGAGGCTAACCTAGCCCCAGGCACCTTTAGTAATTGCTGCCCAGACGTTCTGAGGGTGCGAGGCGGAATATATGGGGAGAGGCGGTCCTTTAGGTATCCTGGGCCCAAGCCATTTAGGGCTTTATAGGTAATTACCAACACCTTATATTGAGCTCGGAAGCGAATGGGCAGCCAATGGAGGTCTTTCAAAACCGGTGTTATATGGCTGGTCCTGGGAGCACCAGTGACCAGCCGGGCTGCCATGTTCTGCACCATTTGCAGCTTCCGAGTTTGGTATAAGGGTTGCCCCATGTAGAGTACATTGCAGAAGTCCAGTCTCGAAGTGACCAGAGCATGTACAACAGTTTCTAGGTCCCTCTGGGCCAAGTATGGGCGCAGCTGGCGAATAAGCCGAAGCTGATAACAGGTGCTCTTGACCGTCGCATTCACCTGAGCGGTCAGGTGAAGCGACGAGTCAAGAAGCACCCCCAGACTGCGCACGGAGTCCTTCACAGGGAGCGTGACCCCGTTCAGGACAGGTGGAACCACCGCCATTCCTGGACCAGGAGAACCTATCACTAGTACCTCCGTTTTCTCTGGATTCAATTTGAGTCGGTTTTCCCTCATCCAGCCCATTACTGACTCTAGACAGGCCACGAGAGGAGAGACGCCATCCCCGGTCACTGCATCAGTCGGAGACATAGAGAAAATGATTTGGGTGTCATCAGCGTACTGATAACCCTGCGCCCCATGTCTCCGGATGATCTCTCCCAGCGGTTTCATGTAAATGTTAAATAGCATGGGAGACAGAATGGCTCCTTGAGGGACCCCGGTTTTAAGGGGCCTCTTGTCAGAGCACACGTCTCCCAGCTGCACCATCTGGGACCTCCCGGAGAGGTAGGAGCGGAACCACTGGAGCGCAGTGCCCCCGATCCCCACCTCTGCCAGTCGTCCCAGAAGGATACCATGGTCTATGGTATCGAAAGCCGCTGAGATGTCCAAGAGCACCAACAGGGACACACTTCCCCTGTCGATGCTCAGACGGAGATCATCGACCAAGGCGACCATGGCCGTCTCAACCCCGTAACCCGCCCGGAAGCCAGTTTGAAATGGGTCCAGATAATCCGTTTCATCCAAGACTGCCTGAAGCTGGATCGCAACCGCCCTCTCGATCACCTTACCCAAAAATGGAAGCAGCGAAACAGGCCGATAATTATTATGTACCAGGGGGTCGAGGGAGGGCTTTTTTAAAATAGGTTTTACAATGGCCAATTTAAGTTGAGATGGAAATAGCCCATCCCTCAGAGATGTATTAACTATCCGGCGTAACAATAATGTTACCGCCGGTCCCCCCTGGGCCGCTAACCACGAGGGACAGGGATCAAGAGAGCAGGTTGTTTTCCGAACACTTCCAAGGATCTTGTCCACATCCTCAGTACTCACCAACTCAAACTGATCCAGTTTAACATAGTCCACGGAGGCTCTGGACACTTCTACCCTAGGTTCTGCTAAAATGTCGGTGTTCAGACCTTCGCTTATACGAGAGGTTTTATCCGCGAAAAAGTCGTTGAACAAGTCACAGCAGGCCTTAGAAGGTTCAAGGATCTGGTTCAGGGCGGGAGGGAGCTGAGTTAACTCCCTGACCACCCTGAACAACTCTGCTGGACGCAACTCCGCGGACGCAATACGAGCACCATAGAACGAATTCTTTGTTGCTCATATTGCCTCTCCGTAGTCCTTTAACAGTTGGTCTAGGAGAGCCTTGTCGTCTAAGCGAAGGTGTTTCCGCCAACGGTACTCTAGCCGTCGCAGAACCCGCTTCCTTGCCCGGAGATCTTCCGTATACCAGGGCTTACGTTTAGAAGCAGGCCTGAGAGGGCGCTTGGGAGCGATACTGTGTATAGCCCTAGAAAGACCGGTATTCCAAATACCGGTGAGGGCATCAACAGAGTCGCCGTCATTACCAACCATGAACCCCTCTAAGGCTTCCTGGAACCTCTCAGGTTCCATCAGCCTTCGAGGGTGGACCATCCTAATAGGTCCACCACCCCCGGGGGGGATCTGGGTAGAGGCCTTGATTTTCACCTCTACCAGAAAATGATCCGTCCATGGCAGGGGGGAAACATTAGCTATTTCCACCCACGGATTTTCCGCATCCGAACAGAAGACCAAATCGAGAGTATTACCCGCGCAATGCGTAGGACCCTGTATCAGCTGGGACAGGTCCATGGCCGCCATGGTCTCCAAGAATTCCCGAGCCGCACCGGATGGAACATAGCTGGCTGTGAGGGAGATGTTGAAGTCGCCCAGGACAAGAAGCCTGGGCGTCTCCAACATCAGCTCAGCGACCAGCTGTGTCAGCTCGTTAAGGGAGTCCGCTAATGCACGGGGTGGCCGATACACTAACAGAATCCCTAGACTGTCCCTAGCCTTTAGGGTCAGGTAAATACACTTGATGTAGGAGGTCTGTCGGATGTGGTTCCTGGTGAGGGACACGGTGTTCCTATGTATCAAGGCCACACACCCCCCCCCGCCCACCTAACCTGCGCTGGTCCTTCACCGAGAACCCAGCAGGCAGGGCCTGAGCCCACACAGCATCCCCTTCAGGCCCCAGCCAGGTCTCAGTAATGCATGCCAGGTCACACTTAGAGTCCTCCAGTAGATCCTGGAGGATGTGGGTCTTGTTGTTGACAGACCTGGATTGCACAGGAGCAGCGACAGGGTTTGTGGCACGGTTGGAGTGACCCTCAGGTCCTTCAGGTTGGGAGGGGGACAGGAAGGCGAGATAGATATGATGCATCGATCACGTCTTCCCCTGGAACGGAAGTCCCTTCTCCCACCACCATACCTCCCCCTGCCCCACACAACCTCAATTGGAGCTCCGCCCGCAGTGATGTTATCCCCGGCCCAGGCATCCCCCGCATCCCTATCCTCCCCCCACCCTTCTATGGCTACTGAAGGAGCAGAGGTTAGCCACCACAGGCATCCTCTGCTCCCGGGCTAGCCCAAAGCCTCCCTATCCCAATAAGAACTGCGCAATTGTGCAGTTCCGCAGCTGTGCCCCTTCAGTCCATGGGCGGCACTCCCGGGGCGGTGCGCAGATGCGCACCTCCGACACCCCGGGAGGAGGCCGCCCGGCAGAAAGCGCGACGCTGGCAGGTGGCAAAAGTCCGGCGGGGAGGAGGCAAAGGGGGGGCGTGTCGGGAGGGTCCGGTTCCCCGGTTTTATACTCGCCCCTCTCACCGGCGAGCTCCTCCCAGGCTTCCCCCAGGTGTTCCCTTAAAGGCCCCGCTCACTGGCCGCCAAACGCCAAGGCCAGGACGCCGAGGAAAAGAGTCCCACAGCTGTGCCCCTTCAGTCCGTGGGCGGCACTCCCGGGGCGGTGCGCAGATGCGCACCTCCGACACCCCGGGAGGAGGCCGCCCGGCAGAAAGCGTGATGTTGGCAGGTGGCAAAAGTCCGGCGGGGAGGAGGCAAACTCCAACTGATAACTGTAAACGTTTGAGACTTCAACTGAGGGTGAAATCCTGATGTGAGTTCAGCTGAAGCCAGGTGTCTTTACCTAGACTACCTCTTCCCCCTTCCTATAGGGTGAAAATCCCAGACTCTGAGAGCAACCGACTCCTCAGATTGTATGCTCAGCCAGTCATAGGGAGGTAGATATGAGGCACGCTCTCCCAAACTCCCTGAAGTTTATAAGAGAGGGCAAAACCCCCATATCTTCCCCAAAGGCTGTTTCACGAGCAGCCTCCATGGCCCTTGACATGTAAAGGCTGCCCCAATCCAGACCTTTCACCTCAATGGGGTGCCTGGGTGCACACTGATTGTTCCCCCATCCCCATTTAGGCCAGGTGGAACCTATTTAACATCCTGCCCTAAGCCAATTACCCATCCCTAGAAACAGTATGAGGTAGGCAAAAAACCCCAGGAAAAGGGGAGAAAATTCCTACCTGGCTCCAAAGCGACTGAACATTTCCATACTGGCCTGAGGGTGGGAGGATAGGATGCAATCTTGCAAAAGAGGCCGATGAGGGGGCAAGACAGTTTAAATAGCTTAGGTCTGCCCCCTGTTGGACCCATAAGGCCCCACCTTTTATTATAACCCAGCTCTCAATTCATGGGCAGGATCAAATATTACACCCAAGCCTATAGTGGCAAGCCACTGTTTGGGTGTCCATTATACTGATGGAATTGTACTTTACTTGCCTGGTGCAATTAAGTCTAGTTTATGCATCCTTAAGTCCTCAACAAGATATCAGCCTATGATTCCCCCTTCCCCAAATATCTCCTTACATGTCCTAAACAACATATCCCTCTTATAATATTTTTTTTTTCCTACTTGTCCCAGGTTGGATATAATTTCCTTTAGAGGTGACAGTTCAGGGATACCAGGAATTGAATGGTTCCTAGTTTTTGTTGTTATTGTGGACTTCCCCTATTTAATTGGCTTCAAATAGTAGGCATAGTGCATCTGTGTTAATTTTGAATGTTGCTGATAATAGTGTTACAGATAGTATAATATTGTGAACTTCTTCTGCCCTCTAGTGAGAGACAGTTACATTTATAAAAGAAAAATGTTTGCAACTTTCAAAACATTGTTGCATTGCCAGAATGAATACAAATGAGACCCTTTTTTTTTTAATAAAAACACACACAACATTTCATTTTAAATTGGGTATTTAATGAGTAAACACTCCAAAGTGTGTATCACAGTATTTGCGTAGCCACAGAAATAGCAACATGTGGGAAATGTTTAGTAGCTGCAATCAAATGCTTTGGATGTGATCAAACAATAGTTTGTGCATATAGTTCCCACAACTTCAACAAAATTTCAGTTATGACCAAATCAGCCCATACATTTCAGTGTGGCCTTAGTTCAACTAGATCTGGTTCCTGCTCAGATTTAGGTGTGATTAGCTAAAGCAGATACAATATTAATAAGTTTTAGCTTGCCTGTGTTAGATTGCAGTTATTCACAACAACTTACTGTATCCTTTCTTTACAACAGCTAGGCCCCAAAGAGATCAAGCTGCATTTAGACCCAGAGGTTTTACTGAAAATCATGATCCAAGTTAGACATAAGTTAAGTACTATTGATCTTAATGGAAATTATGAGGCAGTACAAACCTCCGCTTTGAGGCGGTCTCCTGGCGCTCCTGTTTGCTCCGTGAGGGAGCCGCCGCAGCCAAACCGCACGGCTCCCTTACGGAGCAAAAAAGAAGCTCCAAAATGGAGCTTCTTCTGGCGGCGCGCTCATGACACCGCGAGGTGCCAATGGCGCACTCGCGACGTCATGAGTGCTGCGCGACGTGCGGACATACAGCGTCCATTATGTCAAGATGGCGGCGGCCGTGTGGAATGGCTGCCACCATTTGTTACGGACAAAGTCCGTAACAGGAATAGGGGCGTCTGGAAGAGACGCCCCTTTTTTAAACTGGGACATCCTGAGGACGTCCTAAGTGGCGGTTTGTAACCCGCCTATGTATAATTAGCATTGTCTAGAGCTTAATATGGAGCAATATAGTTCAGCAGTGGAATACACTGCTTCTGAGAGGTGGACTCACCTTCTTTGGGGGTCTTTAAGCAGTGGTTAGCTGGGCAGCTTTCAGGAGTTGTCTGTTCCTGCGTGGCTGGGAGCCGAACTAGATGGCCCTTGCAGCTCCTTCCAACTCTAGGCTGGAAGAGATTCAACAATTGAATACACTGTCTGAATTTGAAATAGCATCGAAGACCAGTCCAGTAGGCTTATCTAGATGATTTTTAAATTATGAATTTTAAATTATGGATTTTATATGTGGATTCTTTTAGAATGTGTATGTCTTATTCATCTCTTTAAACTGTTGCATGTTTTAATTAATGTTTTAACTGGTGTTGTGCATTATTTATTTATTGTTCTTCCCCACCTCAATCCATGGGGAGCAATAGGTAATAAATAAATAAATATCTTCATCATCATCATCTAAGAACATGCAGTACTACTCTGTCTCTTATCTCTATCTGTTAAAATGTATGGGATCATATTACAATAAACATGTTTTCTCCCTTTTGGAGCCATGAATTTGTACAGATCTTTGAATATATTTTCCTCATGACCTAAAGTGCATCTGTGAGCATTTTTCAAATATGCCCATTTTAGGCATATGTATCTTCCTGTGTATAACAAACTTCAGAAACCAAGATCAGACACACTGCAGCTCATTTCTACTGTAGGTGTGAAATAGATATTTTTACTGGGAAATGTGGACCCAACAAATTTCTATTCTCACCCTAGTAATTCTGCAGTTGAGAAGGATCAATTGCCACAAGAAATGAGAGATTTACATTCTATACTCTTTCTGGGCTCTCATATTATGGGGTATAGTCTTTTGAAGACTTTCTTACCACAGGGCTAGATTTGAAAGGATTCCACAGGTTGGAGGCAAATTAAGTCAGAGGCAAACATCTGTTGCCTGCAGCTGAAGGCTCTCACATTATAGCCCTATTTCTTCCTGCATTCCTCTTCTCATTTGCCACACTATCACAAGTTCTCAGAATGTCTAAGCAGTAGCAGATTTAATTTTCCTTCTCCTTAAGTAGCTCTCAGTATTGTATGCCTGCCTTAACTAAGACTAGGCAATACAATTCTTTTAGTCTCATCAGCACACAAGCTGTAATCTAGCTGATGGTCAGAGCTCTGCAAATAGGATCAGTGTCCTTTTGCTGACTTCCTAGCAGTAGCAACATATGGGAAAGCAGCAGGTTTTTTTTAGTCAGAAGAATGTACATGACTGAAGTCCAGTAAATTGTCATTTGTGACTGATAATATCAGATGAGGAAATCCAGCTTTTCTATTCTCACTTCCACCATAACTGTGGGGTTTGTTCATGAATCTATTTGGGTAGAATGATATGGAACATGAAAATGTGATATAAGAAACAATTATACGCCACAATTATCAAAGTGTCATGCATGTGAGGGGAGAACCATACAATAATTTTAAAGGAAAAATAAATTTGTTTGTTTTCTACCTGCAGAATTTATTTGTCTTTTACCAGTAGCATTGCCGGGGATTTCTGAATCACTACCTCAAGACTCAGTGATATATTTGGTGCTTGGAAACAGAACAGAGAAGTCAACACATGTCTTACTTTGGCATCCAATTTTTAATGGACCTAACAATCCTTTGTGTCAGTGCCAACTAGATAAAATTTCCTGACGATCATAGAATCATAGAGTTGGAAAGGACCACAAGGGCAATCCAGTCCCACCCCATTCTGCCATGCAGGAGAATCTAAATCAAAGCATCCCCAACAGATGGCCATCTAGCTCTGCTTAAAGAGCTCCAAGGAAGAAGACTCCACTACATTCCGGGGGAGTTTGTCCACTGTCGAACAACCCTTACTGTCAGGAAGTTCTTCCTAATGTTGAGGTGGAATCTCTTTTCCTGTAGCTTGCATCCATTGTTCAGTCCTGTTCTCTGAGACAGCAGAAAACAAGCTTGCTCCCTCCTCAATGTGACATCCTTTCAAAAATTTAAACAGGGCTATCATTCACCTCTTAACCTTCTCTTCTCCAGGCTAAACATCCCCCGCTCCCTGAGTCATTCCTCATAGGGCAAGGTTTCCAGACCTTTCACCATTTTAGTTGCCCTCCTCTGGACACGCTCCAGTTTCTCAATGTCCTTTTAGAATTGTGGTGCCCAGAACTGGACACAATATCCAGGTGGGGCCTGACCAAAGCAGATACAGTGGCACTATTACTTCTCTTGATCTAGACACTTACTTTTATTGATGCGCTAGAATTGCATTGGCCTTTTCTTAATGAATTAATGCTACTGTCCTGGAAGTCTGGAAAGTGTCCCAAGGTATATGATATGTCAGAGGTCTTTCCTCAACCCAGCCACTACAGAAACTTCCATGGCCAGTTTTTCCGAGGCATTCTGGGGCGTGTACATGGAACAAGATCCATAGGCATGCCAATATTCATAAACACTCCCAAACTGCAAAGAAACTGCACCAACCCCTGGAGCTGATAAGTGCATCCCTCCTACTGAAGATTAATTACCTCATTCATTCCCTTGGCTTATTTCCTCCAAACTGAAAGCAATGAGAGGAACGTCTTTTTTTTAATGGTCAATAATGGTACAATTTAGGCTCCCTTCACTTTTCCAGGGCCACTGGAATCTTTGGCTGCTCCAACGTCAGATCTCACTCCACCCATTGGTAGGATTTACTCTGTCTGCTTAGATTTTTATAGCGTAAATCTCCACATACAAAAATATGCACAGATTGCACTCACTGACCTTTAAGTTAGTGGATCATTGCACAACTAGATGTGTCACCACATGTGCCGCTGAAGCTGTACTACTTCCAATTTCAGAAAGATCAGATAGATAAACATTGGCCAGAATGCACAGCCACATGGACATTGGCACCAAAGCACAACATTGCTTCTGAAGCTTTAAAATGAAAGTGCCAGCGACACAAACAAAGGAAGGAGCTCTGTTTCAGAGCTCCTTCCGGCGCCGCTGAAAGGGCACCACAGAAGGTGGCGTGGCCGTGACATTGTAATTGCACACCCATCTAGAAGGGCTCCACCATTACAACTTACTAGGTTGTGTCTGGAAAGGTGTCCCGAGACAACCCTAGTACATGTGCTGGCCGCGCAAAGCGCCGGTCTGTACAGCACCTATGCCCCCAATACTGTCATCCAAGTCATTAATTAGTGTTGAAGCACTGGGCCCAGGACAGACCCCTGTGGCACCTCACTGGTCATTCTCTCCAGTGTTGAAAAGGAACCATTGTTAAGAAACCTTTGGTTCAGCCGGTCAACTAATTACAAATCCATGTAACGTTACCTTGTATAGCCCACAGTTTTGGATGATTATATTCTTCTATTCTCAATTCATAGAAATGTTCTTATTCTTCAGTGCTCAGCCCATGGAAGGGTCTATACTGGCTTACAATGACATTTTAATTTGCATAAATGTGTGCTACTGTACCATGAGGACTGAAACTTATGTGGCTTACTAATTATATGGACCTGGTTTAGAAGCTCCAATAGGAGCAGGAGATTTTCTAATTTAGGAGGTGTGCAGCCCCCCTAAGCTGTGCCTGATTGGGGCCACCGAAAATGCACACCACCGTCCCGATCTGGCCTTTCCAGGGCATTTTTGTGGCTCTTTTTTGCACCCTGGAAAAGGCACAATGCTGCGGAACCAGCTTTAAAGTGCTATTTGGTGCTGGCGTCATGTGCACCGCACTTCATGTGGAGTGGCGCGCAGCTTCACGTGCCATGGGGATGGAGTTGGGGTGTGTTTTGTATGGACACCACACCCCGACTCCACCCCAGCCAGCCTTAATGGGCTGATCTGCACAGCCCCTTACTATTTAGAATAAGATGTTCCCATAGCTTTAAACAAACAACCTTTCTTTCTGTTGTAGAGATCAATGCAGAGGGAGGACTGGATTCTAGGCAACTAACTGGTATTATTTCCCTCTGCTCCAAATTTTAGAAATTCTTGTCATTAGTGAATTCTGACGATCTGTAACACTGAGAGTTTTGCTAATCCCTTCTGGTTCCTACCATACTACAGTGATACTTGCGTGGGAGTTTGTGATGGATTCCCTCTCAGTGGGGAGTCAGCAGTCACACAGGGTAAGCAGGGTGTCTGAGCTCATGATTCAGTCCTTCCAACACAATCTGCATTCGCATGATTAACAGCTCCAGGTGTCTAGAAAACCTACGTCCCCTCCTTCTAAAAAGGAAATGCCGCTTGCTGCTTAAAATGCTTGATATTGTTTGACTGAACATTACAGTTGCCCAACCATCTTGCATACTGATGCCTGTGCTTTGTGTCAAACTAGAACACAAGGAAGCATCCCATACTTTTAAAATAAGGCTTGTAAAAAAAAGAAAACACCCACCCTTTAGCAGGCAAGATAGAATATAAATATATAGAATGCGTTATTTAGTAAAACTAAAGACAAACAACACAGATTTTAATATTATTGCTGATTATAACAATGATGTTTATTTCTACTGTGATTTTGCCAAGCCAGAAGGCACCATCTGATTAATTTTCAGTCAATCATTCTGGCAAAGGCCTGCTGAAACTTTGCTTGACTAGTCAGCTAGCTGCTGGCATGTAGTAGTGCCTATATTTAAACCAGCATTGCCCATCAAATGGGATAAAGGATCTCATTTACTAATGGGAAACTTTACAATATATTTTTTTCCCAGCCTCAGGACCGGAGGTAGGAAAGAGACGGAGAGGAGGTTGTCAGATTAGCAGATGTTATTTGATTTATTTCACAGGGACAGTGGCAACTTACAACCTTTTCTTATGTTTTTCTCTGGAAGTCCCTATAAAACTAAAGCATGAAAGCAATTCTGGTTGTTCATTCAGTATTTCCATTTTAAGCTAAAGATAATGAATGACCTTACTGTCCAGGACACTTGGCTCTGCACATCACTCTTAATAAGGTATCATTGAGGTAAAATGCCTGGGCGGAAAGGTGAACAGCAAAGGTGACAAGCCAGTACTCTATTGTGACTGAGGAGACAGCTAGTGCTTCAGGTGGATGACCGTAACCTGAAAGCCTTTGGCATGGTTTCTCATGTGTATACTTCACAAGCCCTAACATGATCTGTATCTACAATTTTTTTTTTACACTTGTAAAAGTATTTCACGTCAAAGTGTTGTAGACTAATTTTTAGAGGAGGGAACTAGCAAAACAACTTCTGGTTCATGTCCTTACTTAAGAAAACCCTATGAAATTCCTGATGGTTACCATAGTACCAGGCGGACTTGAAGCACCACACAGGAACGAATTATGATATACCACAATATGCAAATCAATTACATATTACCAAAGTAAAATTAAGATTATTTTCAAAAATCACTTTGTCCCTTATAGTTGTTATTAGTTACTGTACAATCAGAGATCTCTTGGACTAGGAAACTTTACAGTAGTGGGCTACTGCAAACTGCACAATAGGTAGTAATCTTACCATGATACCTTCTTTCACTGTAAATGGTGACAAATGGTAATTGGGATCTTAGTTCTGCTTAGCCTGCACATCAAGGAAAAAGAGAGCAATCCCTGCTTTGTTACAGTTTTTGTTACTATCTCCATTTTTTCTACCCTGGACTTTAGTATTTGTATGTCTCAAGCCCACAGGGAATGGTTAGAGAGGGAGGAGATAGTGTTCTTTTCCAGCCTCCTTGTATATTTTGTAGTGGTAGGGTGGGATATTGTACAGTATTGCACATAAGCTTTGATATATTATTTTCTGATATGGCAGTCATAAAAAACTAGTAACCACTTTGTTACACCAAATGTAGTGATGGAATGTTTGCAAACCTTGCCATGAATTTCTAAGTGTGTGCCTTCAAGTCCATTTCAGACCTTAAGGTGGGTGCATCATCAGTTTATTTTTGCGCAAGATTTGTTTAAAGTAGGTTTTGCCTTTGCCTTCCTCTAAAGCTCTAGAGTGTGATTTGCCCAAGGTACCCAGTGGGTTTCCATGGCTGAATGGGGATTCAAGCTCTGTTCCCCAGAGTCCTAGTCCAAACTCTCAGCACGCTGGCTCTTTGCAAGGAACAGGATCATAATATTGCTTCAGTAAAATAAGTCCTTGGCTGTTACAGACAGCCAAAATAAAGCTGCTTCGAGTCACAGTGGAGGATGATGTTTCAATGATGCATGCGTCCTAAGAGTCCAGAGCTACACCAAAAGCCACGCTCCAATCCTTAGGGCTGGAGTGTGGCTTTAGTGCGACTTCTGGACTCTTAGGACTCATCATCATTGACAACACCATACCTCCACTGTGACTCGAAGCAGCTTTATTTTGGCTGTCTGTAACAGGCCCAAGTTTGCTTTGTGGTTATAGTGTTGGACTTGCAAGATCCAAGTAAAAATCCCCAAATAAGCCATATAATTAAATGTGTGACTTTGACCTAGACCCTTTTCTCTCCTCTGATCTACCTGATTTACAAGGATGGGTGAGAGGAAAAACATAGGGACACAAGAAATTGCCTAATATTGTTGTCTATCTAGCCAGTGTTGTGAACTCTCAATGGCAGCCCCTCTATAGACAGACTTTCCTAGCTCTACCTAGAGATTTCTGGTATTTTCCACTGGCTTTCTAAGTAATAACATAGTCCAAACCCATTTCACTTCCAAAAATTAAAAAAAAAATGGATGTGTTCAGGGTTTTTACTACTAAGTAGAATGAAAAAGAATCATGTATGTTGGCCTGAGCCTACTGGAAGAAAGGTGAGTATAAATGGTATAAAGGTGAACAAACAAAACAGAAGTACACTTGTCCATACAGAAGTGTTTTTAGTCAGCTGATGCTGCTTGGCACTTGAGATCTTCACCAGGTGCCCGGGATCAGTCCTGATAAGATGTTCATTTGGTACATTGGTCTGGGGCCCAGAGAGCTGAGGAGAGCCTTGTCAATTTCTCACAGCCCCCTCCCTTAAAAATGTGTTAACTCACTACAAATTTTGTGAAATAATGTTTGTGTTAGTCTGAGAATATTGTTGACAATTCAGCTACAATAGCATCAACAGAAAGATCCTTTGGCCAACTCAAATATCTCAGAAACGGCCATGTCTGGGCACCACAATTCAGGAAGGATGTGGACAAGCTGGAGCATGTCCAGAGGAGAGCATCCAAAATGATAAAAGGTCTGGAAACCATGCCCTATGGGAAATGGCTTAGGGAACTGGGTATGTTTAGCCTGGAGAAGAGAAGATTAAGAGGTAACATGATAACTATGTTTAAATATTTGAAGGGGTATCATATTGAGGATGGAGCAAGTTTGTTTCTGCTGCTCCAGAGTCTAGGGGATGGATTCAAGCTACAGGGAAAGAGGTTCCACCTAAACACTAGGAAAAATTTCCTGATAAGAGTTGTTCAACTGTCGAACACATTGCCACAAAGAGTGGTAGAGTCACCTTCCTTGAAGGTTTTTAAACAGAGGTTAGCTTTCCATCTGTCAGGAAACTTATTTTGATAGACCTGTTAGAAATTTTGTAGATCAAAAAAGGCATAAAAGCTGACTTTATTAGCTGATTAGGCTTATCGCTCTGTTGTATAAAATATATTGTTATCTGATAATTCTCGTGCATTGGGAATAAAGCACTTATGAAAGTTTGCCAGTGGTCATGTTCAGATAGTCTGAACTTAGTGACTTACCACATTCTGAGTTTTCCTCTCCAAGATGGATTAGAGCCACTATAAAACAGTTTCCCTGAGCCCCATTCCAGAGAGGGAACCCATGGTCAATGGTATCGAAAGTGGTTGATGGACCACTGAGTGGTCCATCAGAACCAACAGATACACACTCCCCAGCCACTTCCCTGCGCAGGTCATCTACCAAAGCAATTAAAGCTGTCTTCATCCCATAGACTGGCCTGAAACCAAACTGAATTGGAACTAGATAATCTATCTCATCCAGAAACCCTTGGAGCTGGGAGGCCACCACACACTTCAGGACCTTGCCCCAAAATTAAATATTACAGACTGGATAATAGTTATTCAGAATGGTGGGGCCCAGGGATGCCTTCTTTAAATAATAACCTCACCAAAGACTCTTTTAGGTAGGAAACTTACTTTTCTGCAAAGTACAATATCATCCAAAATCCACAAAACAGTGGTACCTTTATACCCCTGGATATGTTGCCTTGCTGCAGTGAGGTGTTTACCACTTCCTTTTCCCAGTTCCCTTTCGGCTGCATTCAAAAGTCAGGAATGGCAAGGATCTAGTATACATGTGGTGGCTCTCACCTCTGTTTGCTTACTACAATTGCTCCAGACTGAATTCACACTGCAAGAGTACCTCAAAAGGGCATAGAGGAGCAGGCGGGGGGGGGGGGGAATCTCACCCCTCCCAAGTAGGGTTGCCATTTCACAGTGGTGGGTGGGACTTTCCCACCCCCTGGGGGGCGTGCCCGGTCCCATCCCACCCCCATTGCCGGGTGGCTGCCCAATTCTGAGCTCCCAGGGCTGCTGCCTGCCTTCTATAGAGTGCTGCCTGTGCAGCTTGTCTGGAGCAGCAGCAGGACGACTGAAACCAGCAGGGGCGGGGTCTGCTGCACTGCCCTGCCTCTATTGGCCAGCCCTCTGCTTCCTTATTTCGGCATGCTCCAAATTCCAAGCGGAGAGGGCTCTGCAGGCAAGTTGCTTTTTGTTCTTCCCCTCTTTCTCTTTCCCCTCCTTCTCTTCTTCTTGTTATTCCGTTTTTTTTTCTTCTCCTCCTCTTCCCCTCCTCTTCCTCCTCTCCTTTTTCTTCCTTTCTTCCCCCTCCTCATCTTCTTTTTCTCTTTCTTCCTCTCTCTAAGCCCCCCTCCTCTTCTTCTCAGGGGTCCAGGGCTTCTCAAGGCTTTGCCCCCATTAGAAAAGAAAAAAGGCTTTGGATCTGTCCCATAAATCCCTCCTAAGTTGAGACATACCTGGGAAAAAGAGGGGGTGAGGGGTTTGGGGGGGTTGGAGGGGGCAAGGAAAAGGAGGAAGGGGGGAATTGCTAAGAAGGCTTGGGAGTGGGACATGTAGTTTTCAATGGCACAAGGGACTGCCCATGATCTTACAAATGCTATGCCTGCTTGGAAGTGGGAAATGTAGTTTTCAATGGCACAAGGGACTGCCCGTGATCTTGCAAATGCTATGCCTGCTTGGAAGTGGGAAATGTAGTTTTCAATGGCACAAGGGACTGCC